>NW_020664439.1:13545432-13603596 GCF_002925995.2 Terrapene triunguis
TTTTGTTTTACTTTTTTGTACTTTTCAGAGTTACCTGTAAATACCATTTTCTGTTTTGTTCAAAGTGTTTTAATAACTATGTTTAATAGGAAGTGTGGGGGGCATGAATTAGTAAGGCTTGATAAATCCACTTACCTAATAACAGTGAATAATACATTTTCCCTGTCTAGGAGGTAGTATGGCCTACTTTGGCATAGGACTTGGGAGACCTGGGTTCTGTTCCTGGCTTTGCCATTGCCCTGCTGGGTGACCTTGGGCAGGTCACATCCCCTGTCTGTAAAATGGGGGTAATGATATTTACCTCCTTAGTAAAACACTTTGAAATCTACTGTTGAAAATCACTATATAAGAGCTTGGTATTAGGGAGCTTGTTTACCAATTTCTGCAAAATTTAACTTTTTTTTTTTTTTGGTAATGATCAAAGGTTTCTAGCGTTTTTAGTTTGCAGGAAAACCTTCCAAATGTAGCATTGCAGTATGGTCTACACTGCAACCAGGGTATAATTTTCAGACTGTGTATGCTTATCTATGGTATCTTTAATCTAGTTAGCTCGGTAAAGAAAAGCACTGAGACTGTGGTGGCATGGGTTTCAATGTGATCTAGCAATGTAAGTATGCATCTACGGGGCTGCCTCCTATGCTGTCGTGTCCTTACTGCTATTTTGAGCAAGCTAGCTAGATTAAAGCTAGTGCGGATATGTCCATATGAGCTACATATTACATCCCAAGTTGCAGTGTAGATGTAGCCTTAGTTGACTGACAGAATCTTTGCCTACTTTAGGATATTTACCTATTGCAGTCAGTGGGTGTCAGTAACAGGTGCCGGTCTAACTATCATTTCTGAAATGTTGCTGAACACCGTTTGATCTGATCTACGTGTCCACTTGATGAGTGAGTGAGTGAGCACTGTTTAAGTGCACAGTCTAAGTAACTGGACTCTGCACTGGGGAGTTACTGTAGTGGGATGGGGACATTTTGTGCTGGTTGTTTCAGGCTTCCAGGTAAAGTAACCTCCACCACTTTTGTTCCGTGTGTGTGTGTGTGTGTGAGAGAGAGAGAGAGAGAGCGAAAGAAATAAGACTTGTCTACATGGGAAAGCTTTTGCAAAAGAAACTAGGGTGTGAATTTAAAATGCAATAGTTATTCCACACTAACTTAAAGGCCATGCGTAAACTACAAAATTAAATTACTGCTGCAGTAAATTACTGTCGCTTGTGCGTATCTACACTTTGCTCCTTGTGTTGGCGGTGCTCGTCCTCACCAGGAGCGCTTGTATGAATTGTACTGTCAGTGTGGGGCATTGTTGGATGGCTCCGGAAAGCCAGTAACAGTAGATGTAAGCAATGTAGTATCTATGCTGACTATACTATGTCAACCTAACTACATGGACTTTGACTCTATGCTGCTTTTGGAGGTAGAGCATTAAGTCGGCATAGCGGGGCAGTTTTGTGGGCGGGAGCAAAATTTAAGTATAGACCAGGTGTCGGCAACCTTTCAGAAATGGTGTGCCGCGTCGTCATTTAATCACTCTAATTTAAGGTTTCGCGTGCCGGTAATACATTTTTATGTTTTTAGAAGGTCTCTTTCTATAAGTCTATAATATATAACTAAACTATTGTTAAAAGGCGACAAAGAGCCCTATGGGACCTTATAGACTAACAGACATATTGGAGTATAAGCTTTCGAGGGTGAATATCCATAAACTATTCTTGTATGTAAAGTGAATAAGGTTTTTAAAAGGTTTAAGAAGCTTCATTTAAAATTAAATTAAAATGCAGAGCCCCCTGGACCGGTGGCCAGGATCTGGGCAGTGTGAGTGCCACTGAAAATCAGCTTGTGTGCCGCCTTTGGCACGCATGCCATAGGTTGCCTACCCCTGGTATAGACACTTCCATAGATAGGTCGACGTAAGTTGCCTTGCTTCGACCTGTCTGTAGTGTAGACCAGACCTTACACTGCACTAAGAGTGCTGTTGTGTGGTTGAGTTTAATCCCACTTCCCAACAAGGTGGATTGATATAAATCAAAGTGATTTAAATCACCAAGCAGGAAACTTTACTTTAAATCATCAAATTGAATTATGTTTTGAATTTGTACTTTTAACATAACGGCCATACTGGGTCAGACCAAAGGTCCATCTAGCCCAGTATACTGTCTTCCGACACTGGCCAATGCCAGGTGCCCCAGAAGGAATGAACAGAACAGATAATCAAGTGATCCATTCCCTGTCGCTCATTCCCAGCTTCTGGCAAACAGAGGCTAGGGACACTATCCCTGTCCATCCTGGCTAATAGCCATTGATGGACCTATCCTCCATGAATTTATCTAGTTCTTTTTTGAATCCTGTTATAGTCTTGGCCTTCACAACATCCTCTGGCAAAGAGTTCCACAGGTTGACTGTGTGTTGTGCGAAGAAATACTTTTGTTTGTTTTAAACCTGCTGCCTATTAATTTCGTTTGGTGACCCCTAGTTCTTGTGTTATGAGAAGGAGTAAATAGCAATTCCTTATTTACTTTCTCTACACCAGTCATGAGTTTATAGACCTCAGTCATATCCCCCCTTAGTTGTCTCTTTTCCATGCTGAAAAGTCCCAGTCTTATTAATCTCGCCTCATACGTAAGCCGTTCCATACCCCTAATAATTTTTGTTGCCCTTTTCTGAACCCTTTCCAATTCCAATATATCTTTTTTTGAGATTGGGCAACCACATCTGCACGCAATAGTCAAGATGTGGGTGTGCCATGGATTTATCTAGAGGCAATATGATATTTTCTGTCCTACTGTCTATCCCTTTCTTAATGATTCCCAACATTCTGTTCGCTTTTTTGACTGCCGCTGCATATTGAGTTGATGTTTTCAGAGAACTATCCACAATGACTCCAAGATCTCTTCTTGAGTGGTAACAGCTAATTTAGACCCCATCATTTTATATGTATAATTGGGATTATGTTTTCCAATGTACATTTAATGTTCCAATGTACATTTATCAACATTAAATTTCATCTTTCATTTTGTTGCCCAGTCACCCAGTTTTGAATGATCCTTTTGTAGCTCTTTGCAGTGTGCCTGGGACTTAACTATGTTGAGTAATTTTGTATCATCTGCAAAATTTGCCACCTAACTGTTTACCCCTTTTCGCAGATCATTTATGAATATGTTGACTAGGACTGGTCCCAGTACAGACCCTGGGGGACCCCACTGTTTACCTCTCTCCATTCTGAAAACTGACCATTTATACCTGCCTTTTGTTTCCTATCTTTTAACCAGTTACCAATCCATGAGAGGACCTTCCCTCTTATACCATCACAGCTTACTTTGCTTAAGAGCCTTTGGTGAGGGACCTTGTCAACGGCTTTCTAAAAATCTAAGTACACTACATCCACTGGATCCTCCTTGTCCACGTGCTTGTTGAGCCCCTCAAAGAATTCTAGTAGATTGGTGAGGCATGATTTGCTTTTGCAAAAACCATGTTGACTCTTCCCCAACAAATTATGTTCAACTGTATGTCTGACAGTATTGTTCTTTACTATAGTTTCAACCAGTTTGTCTGGTACTGAAGTGAGGCTTACCATCCTGTAATTGCCGGGATCACCTCTGGAGCTCTTTTTAAAAATTGGTGTCACGTTAACTGTCTTCCAGTCATTTGGTACAGAAGCTGATTTAAATTACAGGTTACAGACTACAGTTAGTAGTTCAGTACAGTTTGAGTTCCTTCAGAACGCTTGGGTGAATACCATCTAGCCCTGGTAACTTATTACTGGTTAATTTATCAATTTGTTCCAAAACCACCTCTAATCACACCCCAGTCTGGCCCCACTGATTGTTTAGCAGGCTTCCTGCTTCTGATGTACTTCCATTTTTTTTTGCTATTACTTTTTGAGTCTTTGGCTAGTTCTTCAAATTCTTTTTTGGCCTTCTTAATTATATTTTTACACTTCATTTGCCAGAATTTATGCTCCTTTCTGTTTCCCTCACTAGGATTTAACTTCCACTTTTTAAATGATGCCTTTTTGCCTCTCACTGCTTCTTTTACTTTTGTTTAGCCATGGTGGCACTTTGTTGGTTCTCTTATTATGTTTTTTAATTTATACATTTAAGTTGAGCCTCTATTATGGTGTCTTTACAAAGTTTCCATGCTTCTTGCATGAGATTTCACTTTTGGCACTTTTAATTTCTTTTTAACTACCCTCCTCATTTTTGCGTAGTTCCCCTTTCTGAAATTAAGTGCTACAGTGTTGGGCTGCTGTGGTGTTTTCCCTGCCACAGGGATGTTAAATTTAATTATATTATGGTCGCTATTATCAAGCGGTCCAGCTATATTCACTTCTTGGACCAGATCCTGTGCTCCACTTAGGACTAAATCAAGAATTGCCTCTCCTCTTGTTGGTTCCAGGACCAGCTGCTCCAAGAAGCAGTCATTTAAGGTGTCAAGAAACTTTATCTCTGCATCCCGTCCTGAGGTGATATGTACCCAGTCAATATGGGGATAATTGAAATCCCCCATTATTATTGAGTTTTTTATTTTAGTAGCCTCTCTCATCTCCCTGCACATTTCACAGTCACTATCACCATCCTGGTCAGGTGGTCAGTAATATATCCCTACTTCTATATTCTTATTATTAGAGCATGGAATTACTATCCATAGAGATTCTGTGGTACAGTTTGGTTCACTTAAGATTTTTACTTCATTTGATTCTACACTTTTCCTTCACATATAATGCCACTCCCCCCACCAGCACGACCTGTTCTGTCCTTCCGATATATTTTGTTCCCTGGTATTACTGTGTCCCATTGATTATCCTCATTCCATCAAGTTTCTGTGATGCCTGTTATATCAATATCCTCATTTAATATGAGGCACTCTAGTTCACCCATCTTATTATTTAGACTTCTAGCATTGGTATATAAGCACTTTAAAAACTTGTCCATTTTTAGCTGTCTGCCATTACATGATGTAATCGAATGGGACTTTCATTTGACTGTTTCAGATCAGATTCTACCTGTATTTTATCATTTTCCATCCTCTCCTCCTTACTAGGACATAGAGAATCTCCATTAATAGATCCTCCCCTTAGGGATGCTTCTGTCCGAAGGATACGCTATATCTCTCTCCATTTATTTAGATTCTTAACGTCTGCATTTTTTATTATGTTAGAAAATGGTGAATGATGCATTTCTTGTTTACTAGATTAATTTTTTTGCTTATTGTTTTCATAAAACTCTATCTGGGTGGAAATTCAAATTCAATTAAGAATGCACAAAACCAGGCTTTTACTTTATTTTTTTAAATTAACTAAATGTGCTGGATGCATAAGAAAAAAAACAAAAAAAATTTATCAAAATATGTTTTGCATTTAAAACTAACTGATCTATTAAACAAAAGAAGTATGATTTGTAGTTAGTGAATTGAGATGATTGCTTCTGGTCATTATATCCTTCAAGGATTTAGAACTAGTACTGTACATCATATTGTCTCTCACGAGTGGAAGAGGAAAACAAGCACTCCTGCTTTTTCTGCTCCCAATTGGTTTCTTAAATTTCAATGAACCAATCATTGAACTGAGCTAGTTGAATAAACTGAAATGAAGAAAATTATATTCTCTCTGTACCTGGAAAACACGTTACTATTGTCAAAAGCTGATTTAGTGTAATGCCGACAGACCCCAGTCGGTGGGCGGGATTGAACCTGGGACCTCTGGAGCTTAGTGCATGAGCCTCTACCATGAGCTAAAAGCCAACTGGCTGTTAGCTAAGGCTGTAGAGCAGACTCATTAATTGCTCTCTCTCTCTCTCTAAATGGTCTCAGTGCCACTAGATGGGACAGTACACCACACCCAGAACATGTGTGGGTTACATACTTCCCCTAGCTGAGGAACCACGTCCCCAGCTTCAGAGACTTCCCAATTGAAATCCCAGACGAGCCCCCACTTGTAACGCCAACAGACCCTGGTCGTTGGCAGGCAGGATTGAACCAGGGACCTCTGAATGAGCTTCTGCCGCATGAGCTAAAAGCCAACTGCTTGTAGAGCAGACTCATTTTATCTCTCTCTTTCTCTCTAAGTGATCTCCGTGCCATTAGATGGGACAGAACCCCACACCCAGGAGGGGTGTGGGTTACATTAGCACTTCAGCAAACTCTGGTTCAAGGTGCTTAGCCAGTGACACCCACCAGTTCAGTGGTTTAATTTTCTTTAAAACTTTGGCAGCAAACGTACTGCTTAACATATTAATTTAAATAATTTTAATAAGTTTAGACCTTAACATAGATTGTCAATTTTAAATTTAATTTTAAATAATTTATTTAAAAACAAACCAACCTGTGTTTAATTTAAATTTAAAAAATCTTTTTTTTTTTTTTTTTTTTTAAATCATCTATTTTTATCAACCTTGCTTCCAGAGTGGAGTAAGCTAAACACAGACTCTCTTGTGCAGAATAAGAGTATTTACAAGGGGAGCTATTCTCCAATAGCTCTTCAGGTCTTCCCCCCCCAATATGGATGGTAGATTTATATACCCACATTTTCTGCTCCACCGCAACATGGAGGTTTACTCCATGGAGCTGCGCTGTGCAGTGCACAGAGGATGTGATTCCCATGCATGGGCTGCCCAAATCCTTCTCTGTTTCCTATACTGTACAATTGAACTTCACTGACACGGTACAAGGGGCTGCACTACCCTAAAGGAAGGAGCAGTATTTGCCTGTAAGAAATGTGAATTGCTTCCATTTATTTCATTGATGTGCTAACTGAAATCTTTGTCTCTGGAGTCCTGCCTATACTGAAGAAGTTTTTTGCAATGTAGATGGGTACAAAGTGCAATTGCACTAAGAAAAAGTACCAGTATTGCAGTAATGGTATAGCTGGGTTCATGTATTCCTTACAAACATGCTATAAAAATTTCTTTGGAGAAAGAAGTGCTTAAAGCACTGCTACTACCAGTCCTGACACGCTGCTGGTAATTATAGTATGAGTACAATTGGAACTGAGGCCTTTGCCAGAGGTTTAGGCTCTTTGCCTCATCTCTGCCCAGACAGCTATAAAAAGTAGTGGCAGATCAATAGCATTTGATTACAAAGGTTAAGAGTCTGCTTTCTGCTGTCAGTCTTTAGGAAGTAAAGCTGTTGCGGTACTGTAACTAGAGGGGAAAGCAGTGATTCATTTTGCAGTCAGAGGGTAAGAGGTAATTGGAGGGAGGAGCAGACAGGAGAAAAAGGAAGCTGACCCAACAGAAAGAGGAGGGGGCACAAGTAGGGGAAGTGGTCAAGCAGGAAATCCACAGGGAAACAAAAACATTAGTAGATGAAAACCAAAAGACCACTCCAGGATGGAGGAAAGTGATGCAGAGTAAAAATAGAAGCAAGCTGCTTACTCTTAAGTTTGTTGGCCGGCTTAACTCATCCTATTAATTAGCCAAAATATTCAGAAATAAAACTTGTACCTTGCCCTAAAATGTTGCAGCATATGTCAAATGTTGAAAGGCCTTTTGACACAATTTGGAGGTCTACCTTGTTTTCCAGCAAGTTAACTCCTTGCTTATCCTAGGTGGCTTTCTCTCTACTTATATAGCCCCTACCGTTGTAATATCTGAATACCTTACAAATACTAATACACTTATCCTCAAAATACCCCTTATGAAGTAGGGAAATATTAGCCTTATTTTAGATAAAGCCTCATTCAAAACCCATTGAGGTCAATAGGACTCCCTAAAGGATCAGGCCCTTTTGTCACTTTTGGAAGTGGAACTTAGCAGTCTTTAGTCACTTAAACCTTGCAACGCTGAGCGTAGCAACACCTACATACCTTTAAAAATCCTGGACCTTAGTGACTTGCCCAGGGTTACACATGCGCAGAATGTGCAAGAGCTGGGAATTGAATCTAGATCTTCGGAGTTCCAGTCCAATACCATAACCACAAGATCATTCTTCTTGCAGAATGTTCTAAGCCCTTGTTGATGCTTTGAAATAGCACTGTTTCAGTAGTTTTTTTTTGTCAGCAGTCAGTTTAATGAAATTTGAGCTGACCATGGATTTGTTCTTGTCTACACTTGGAGGTCAACACAGGTTCAGCTGAACAAATTGATGGAATGGTGTTGTTTGTACACATAGGAAATCTCTCACTTGTTTTGTATGGTGTAAATTCAAGGAGACCAACCAAAGTGGAACATAATAAAAGTATATAAAATAATATAGAGAAAGTAGATCCAGGGCTTCTGTTCTCCCTGTCTCATAACACAACACCCAGGGGCCATTTAATTAAATGTAAAGATAGCAAATTTAGATCTGGTAAAAGGAAATACTTTTTCATGAGTCATTAGCACATTGAACTCATTGCTACAGGAAGTTGAGGCCAAAAACTAAGGAATATTTAATAAGAGATTGGACACATATATTGATGATATAACTTTGGATACTTGGTAACAATTTGGAAGGAATATTACACCTTATGTTTCAGGGCTTAAGCCAGTCTCTAGTGATTAAAAATTAGGATAAGAGCCTATATAGAGACCATGTTATCCCACAACTGCCTGCTGCATGGTTCTTATATCAGAGTCCAGTGGTTAGCCCACTAGCCTACCAGTTAGGTGACCTTAGTTCAGTTCCCTACTTTGCCACAAACTTCCATTGTGACCTTGGTCAAATTACTTAGCTTCCCAGTGCATCAGTTCCCCATCTGTAATATGGGATTAATAATACTTACATACCTTACTGGGTGTTATGAGGATTAAACCCATTAAAAATTGTGAAGCACTTGAGATCTATTGAACAAAAGTGCTATATAAGAGCTAGGTATTATTCACTGAATCATATGGAATAGATGACCGGATGGACTTGGGATCGGATCCAGTATGGGAGTTTGTATGTCCCTATGGGTGCATTTGTTTCTGTTATTGTGTCTAGTAGTTCTTCTGATAGTAAAAACTGTCTGTGCCCTTTCTACACAAGAGCGAGAAATTTTCTAGTGCAGCTGGTGTACATGAAGGTTCCAAAACCAGCTTAATCACTGGAGTGTGAGTAAAAGTCAAACTGCCAGGCTGGGTTTTCTGGTCACGTAAAACCACTTTATTTTCTTGTAATCAATACATTCATAAAAAAACAGAGAATGAAACCCTGAAGTTTAGAAATGTTGATTGAATGACTGTTTTGTTGCCGAACAAATTGTTCTGTTTCCTTGGTTAGAGGATCTGCACTTTACTTTCATGCAGAAATATATTAAAAGCTCTGATAAACACTTAATACTCAGATTTATTTATATTTGTTTTCTTGACAATTGTTTGGTGCTAGCTTTTGGTATTCCCATGATGATTCTACCAGTCCCACTCTTTCATTGCCTCTCTCTGTATGAGATCTGCGGGAGTTAGAAATGGCTTCATTGGCACCTGCAGAAGTTGATTGGGCTGAATCATGAAAGTAGGGATCATGAGATAAGTGCTGTTTTTAGTGTTTTTTTTTTTAATTTTAATATTAAGAAAATTATAGTTGATTGCTGAAATACACATGCAGGTACAGACATTAATCTTGCATCAAAATAAGTAAATATAATTGTTCTGTAAATGTCCTCAACTAGCAGAATATCTGTGCAAGACTTGTTTTAATGTCTTTAGGAAAAACAAGTTTGAAGTGCTTAGTAACTTTGTCATTTGTATGTACCTTTTCCAATGTAAACTAATAATTTCACACACATGGACACGGTGCTGGGGAGGGGTGGAAAGTCTTCTATGTATTTAGTTCAGATCTTACAATGAGAAAGTAGGGGTGGAGGAGGGTGCAGAGAAATATTTCCATTGTGAGGACCAGGTTATCGAGTTGGCAGGGATTGTGAAAACCAGGTAGCTTCTTGACTGCAGATCACTTTCTTGACTGCAGAAAACCAGGTAGCTACAACAGACTTTCCTGCCCTTCAGAGCGAACTCCCCTTACTGAAGGGGTTTTAATAAATCTTAATAACCTATGTATGGTCAGATAGAATTGTTTAAAGCATTTATTGTTGATTGGAAGTGACTTTGGCAGTCTTCCTACTTCCTAAGCTTGATGATAGCTTAGGGTATGTTGCAACACTGATAGAAGCATCAAGACTGTAAACAACAGAAGATTTGTCCCAAACTCACTCAATTTGGGGAATTAATTTTAAAGCGGTGTTTAATGTTTTATTGAGGTCGTGAAGGGGTTTTCTGTGTTTCAGTGAGGCATTTATTACCCTCATCGGGTTCTGAAATCATTGTCTCTATTTGCAATTTGTTAATGGAGGCACTGCGCAGAGCACAAGCCATCAGGCTGAGAGAGAGAAATCGGGGTTCCTGTACATAAAGGACCTGGGAGCTAATGACAGCATTCTAGAAATTACAGGGAAATGATTGAGGGGATGGGGAGCGGGGCGCTAGGACTCCTCGGTAAAAAGTGATGGGGCTGAAGAGAATTGGATAAACCTTAGCACCAGCGCAACTTTCAGCAACGTGCAAGAAAGACCAACTGCCTTTGTCTGGGTCACAGGTTGGGTGGGGGCCAGGCACAGGAGGGAAGCGGGCGCGTGTGAACGCGTCACAAAGCAGATTTTCCGTTGCTATGGAGACGCTGCCCGGCTTAGAGCCGCTTTTAACCCCGATCTCCGTTACATGAATGGCAGTTGTAGGAGCTGCCTGCCAGACTTCGCGGGGTGTGTGGGGGAACGCGAGTGGGCTCCTCGGGAGAGGGCCGCAGGTAAGGTCAGTGGCTGAGGCGTACAGACCTTTAAAGCGATTGAGGGTAAAAGATCGTTGGGGAGCCGGGGAACGGTGGGAAAAGGGGGGCCGGGGTTCAGTTACCCCCTCTAGCGGTGGAGAGAAGCGTGGTTTGACGCCCGCTGCCGGCTTCTAGTTCCGAGGTCTGCTCTGCTCCTTGCCTTCAATTTCCTTTCACTTCTCTAAGGCTGTGCTTGCGGCAGAATTCAGGAAACCGGACCCTGTGCCCGGGCCATCATTTAAGGACAGTGACTAAATACTTTCTCCCATTTCCTGGGGAGAAGATTTTGCTGTGTGTCTCAGTGAAATGTTTTGACTTTTAGTTTTTTTTTAAAATAAGAAAACATTTTTTTAAACAAGTTCTAGTTTTCAGGTCTTTTTAAAAAATACATGTTTTAGTTCAGATTTCAAGACTGGGCATCAGTCCAGATCTGGTTATTTTGAAGAAAAGATTCTTTCCATAGGACATACATCATACTAGAGGCCCTTTTTACCTCATTGTATTTAGAGCAATTACCCTGGTAAAATGTAGCCTGATAGTCACCTTTGTATCTGTTTCCTCCTTATATGTACTGACTGGAAAATAGAGAGCATATGAGAATTTTACCATAAAGACAATAAACTGTGAGCTAAGCAAGAATATATTTTAAGTCCAAAAAGAGGAATTTAAAACCAGGAATTAGACTAACAAATTTTGAAAAGTTCAGTAAAACAGTAAATTTCACTGCATGTTGGTTGAAATTGGTTGGTTGGTCTAAGAATCGCATTAGCAAATGTGATGATGGTTATACCTTAAAACACTGGAAAAGTATACCCAATGCAGTTTGCTTTCCCGCTCTCTTCCCCCCTCCCCTCCCCTCCCAAAAAACGTAAGCTGCTGACAGGTGACAACAATCATCTCAAAATGTCAAACTCATTTTTTTCAAGTGTCTGTCCACTTAGAATAATAGTTTCCAAGTATTAAAACATGGTGCTGAAACTTCATAATGTGGTTACTCTTAATATGTGAATTTAATAATCAGGCTTAAGTAAAACAGGTTTGAGTGAAGTATCAAAGTAATTATGAATTAAAAATGGTGTTTCTAATATAAATCATGACTTAAATAGTATATTTTGTCTATCACCTCTTGGTAATAGTTGCTGGAAATCAATTAAGAGATGTTTTGGCTAGCAGCTAGAGTGGGGGATTTCGGCTGAAAAATAGTAGAATGAAATGCTGCAATAGGTCACTACTTAAAGGGGGCAGTGAAAATGAAGGTGAAAACTAGTAGAGACAAACTTTTTTACATTTAAATTTGTGTATTACAAGTGTTATATTGACTTGGGTACCTTGGTTAATTATTTAAAAATAGATCTAGGTGAATAAATCAAAAAATTATTCAAATGCTCTTTCAAATAAAACCTATATTCTCAACCCCTTTTCTTTGTTTTCTGTGAACATTCATAAAAAGCAAATTAATTTTTGTTCGCAAGGTTCACTGAATTTGAAAGTGTTATGAATATTCATGCAAATGTATATTGGAACCAAAATTGTACTTGTGTGGCCATCTTAAAATCTTTCTGTGGGTTTGTGTTAGGTCATCTAATAAGGATACAGAAACAAAACTATGTGAGTTAGGTAACCAGTGATACATCTAGAACATTGAGTACTTTCAGCAAACAGTAAGCCACCCATAAGCTGAAATTCTTTTGTACAAAATAATTATTTCCACAGATATGGATAATGAACTAATCTGTAACAATGTTTACAGTTGATTCACAAACAGGGAAAATGTCTACATTTACTGACTAAATTAATTACAAATTTAAAGTCTAAAGCAAGGATCAATATTTACCTCGAGGGATAATAAATAAAAATTTCATGTTTACTGAAACAGTAATTATGCATATAGTATGTTACAAACTCTTCCTCTGCAGTAGCTGGAAATATTTCCTTAGTGTCCATGGACTGAAATGCAACAATATAGATAATTCTAAAAGATGGGGTGAAATGAAAGATTTGAGGGGGAATATAAAAAAGCTAATTGATTGTCAAGGAGCCAGTGAGGCAGTAATGTGCATGCAAATGGTTAATATTCCAAATCTCTTGACTCCCATGACTTTGTAGGTGACCATAAACTATGAGTATTCTTATTACATTACAATGGGTTTTATGAACTCAGATTTTGTGGGGCAGGTTTCTTGAAGAGTGAAGTAACATAGCATGGATGAACTGAGTACTTTACATGTGTATTCAAGTCATATTAGAAGTATACCTTTTTTACATGCACACCTGTGAAATGTACTTGATGTCCTGATTTTGAAAACATGTTCCTTCAAGTAATTTTCTTTCTTTCTTTTTTTTAAATGCATTTTAAAAGGTTTATTCTGCTTAAAAAGAAGAGGGGAGAACCCCTTTTGATTTTAGTCTGTCAATGTGAAATTGCATAATTTCTAACTGTTGATGTAGTGTGTAGGCAACGTCTTCAGTAATTACACCTACTTCATCATTGTTCTGTATCTCTGTATCCATTTTACCCCAGGGTAAAGGGGGTGTAAAATGCTTCCAAGTCAGCCTGGTAGTGTTTCTCTCTCACTCTGTCCTGTCTGAACAACTACATTAGATGCAGGACAATAGTGAAAAATCTCCATGTTTCTTGAGCCTGTTCTACACTTAAGTTTTGCCGGCAGAGCTATGTCAGTTATGGGTGAGATTCCCCTCTCTTCCCCAATGTAGCTATGCTCGCAAAAACTGCAACGTAGACACTTATACTGGCAAAACTCCTTTTGCTGGTATTGTTCATTTTGTTTGGGGAACTGGTGTAAATTGTACCAGCAAAAGGAGTCTGCTATAGGATTTTCTTAAAAAGTGCTCAGGATGAAGTACTGAAGAGGAGGGGATACAAATTTTACTGTCTAAGGCTCTCACTACTTTGCTACATTTTGGTGACAAAAAAAGATTCAAGTAACTGGGATTTCATTGTTCTAGTTCTTTAAAACAGTTGAATGAAACTTACTATCCTACAGAAGTGTAGCATTCACTCTGAATGAATTCAGAATTCCCTCACAATTTTCTTAGCCAGTGCTCAGCTCTTTTGTTACCATTCATCCTTGATCTCCCCCACCCCCCCAAGGTTATGCTTAAAAACAACCAACCTTCATCATTATTTCTGTGGTGATTCCACCTAAGGACCTGCATGAAGCATCAGGACCCCATTGTAATAGGCACCATGCAAACGAACACCAAGAGTCTTTGAGAGTTCATTGCCTGTAATTTGCAACTCAGCTGAATCATCTTGACCCTGTGGCATTGTCATGCCCCAATAGACTCACCAAAACTGATGCTAGAGTAGAGAAACATTAGAATTGAGAAGAATCTGAGTTATAGTAAAAATAGAATAAACTTTTAGCATAGTTGTCTTAAACTATTTTAAAAAATAAGTTCAATGACACTTGTAACTTGTTAAGCAGAGAAAAGTAGGCCTTGGTATGGAGACTGCAGTCCATGTGACTTAATTTGAAATTAAAAAAAAAAAAAAAAAAGTATAGTCAGATTCTTGAGAAAAGCATCACTGTCTTCATGATTCTTCAAGTCTCTCTGTAGAATTGATTGTAATCTAGGATTTCCTTGGTCTCTTATTACACACACTGCAATTGTACATTTCATTTTGTATTGCCATTGTGTTATCACATCTGGCAATTAGCATATTGAGTCAAACAAGACAATGATATGGTACTTTTAATACTTTTGTTTTTACCCAGGTACAACTTCTACTAGTAAATCTTCTTGCTAAATTTTGAAAAAAATCTGATTACTCAATTCCTATTGTTATGTAACATATGTAGCGTTGCTTGGAAAATTACAAATCTTAAGCTACAGAAGTGATTTGGGTGAAAGTACAACAGTTACAGTATATTATACTTTTATAATTGCCTTATTTAATTGGGATTTTTCTTCTGTAGATTTCACCACACTTGCTGTGACCACTTCTGTGGGATAAGCTGAGACTGAAGCATCCAGCAGTGGCTTTCACATCTTTACCTGCCACGATGAAAAGTTGCATAAGGTTTCTTTCTTTTTTTTTTTTTTTTTTGACACTCTGTGTACATTTATTCTACTGTAGTTGTTGTCACAAGATTCATAGACTCATAGACTTTAAGGTCAGAAAGGACCATTATGATCTTCTAGTCTGACCTCCTGCACAATGCAGGCCACAGAATCTTACCCACCCACTCCAGTAACAAACCCCTGATCTATGTCTCAGCTATTGAAGTCGTCAACTTGTGGTTTAAAGACTTCAAGGTGCAGAGAATCCTCCAGCAAGTGACCCGTGCCCCACTCTGCAGAGGAAGGCGAAAAACCCCCAGGGCCTCTGCCAATCTGCCCTGGAGGAAAATTCCTTCCCGACCCCAAATATGGCGATCAGCTAAACCCTGAGCATGTGGGCAGGACTCACCAGCCAGACACCTAGGAAAGAATTCTCTGTAGTAACTCAGATCCCACCCTATCTAGTGTCCCATCACAGGCCATTGGGCATATTTACCGCTAATAGTCAAAGATCAATTAATTGCCAAAATTAGGCTATCCCATCATACCACCCCCTCCATAAACTTATCAAGCTTAGTCTTGAAGCCAGATATGTCTTTTGCCCCCACTGCTTCCCTTGGAAGGCTGTTCCAGAACTTCACTCCTCTGATGGTTAGAAACCTTCATCTAATTTCAAGTCTAAACTTCCTGACTGCCAGTTTATATCCATTTGTTCTTGTGTCTACTTTGGTACTGAGCTTAAATAATTCCTCTCCCTCCCTGGTATTTATCCCTCTGATATATTTATAGAGAGTAATCATATCTCCCCTCAGCCTTCTTTTGGTTAGGCTAAACAAGCTAAGCTCTTTGAGTCTCCTTTCATAAGACAGGTTTTCCATTCCTCGGATCATCCTAGTAGCTCTTCTCTGTATCTCTTCCAGTTTGAATTCATCCTTCTTAAACATGGGAGACCAGAACTGCACACAATATTCCAGATGAGGTCTCACCAGTGTCTTGTATAACGGTACTAACACCTCCTTATCTCTACTGGAAATACCTCGCCTGATGCATCCCAAGACTGCATTAGCTTTTTTCACAGCCATATCACATTGGCGGCACATAGTCATCCTGTGATCAACCAATACTCAGAGGTCCTCCTCCTCTGTTACTTCCAAGTGATGCGTCCCCAGTTTATAACAAAAATTCTTGTTATTAATCCCTAAATGCATGACCTTGCACTTTTCACTATTAAATTTCATCCTATTACTCCAGTTTACAAGGTCATCCAGATCTTCCTGTAAGATATCCCGGTCTCTCTCTGTATTGGCAATACCTCCCAGCTTTGTGTCATCCGCAAACTTTATTAGCACATTCCCACTTTTTGTGCCAAGGTCAGTAATAAAACGATTAAATAAGATTGGTCTCAAAACCGATCCCTGAGGAACTCCACTAGTAACCTCCTTCCAGCCTGACAGTTCACCTTTCAGTATGACCCGTTGTAGTCTCCCCTTTAACCAGTTCCTTATCCACCTTTCAATTTTCATATTGATCCCCATCTTTTCCAATTTAGCTAATAATTCCCCATGTGGAACCGTATCAAATGCCTTACTGAAATCGAGGTAAATTAGATCCACTGCGTTTCCTTTGTCTAAAAAATCTGTTACCTTCTCAAAGAAGGAGATCAGGTTGGTTTGGCATGATCGACCTTTTGTAAAACCATGTTGTATTTTGTCCCAATTACCATTGACCTCAATGTCCTTAACTACTTTCTCCTTCAAAATTTTTTCCAAGACCTTGCATGCTACAGATGTCAAATTAACAGGCCTGTAGTTACCCGGATCACTTTTTTTCCTTTCTTAAAAATAGGAATTATGTTAACAATTCTCCAGTCATACTGTACAGCCCCCGAGTTTATAGATTCATTAAAAATTCTTGCTAATGGGCTTGCAATTTCATGTGCCAGTTCCTTTAATATTCTTGGATGAAGATTATCTGGGGCCCCTGATTTAGTCCTATTAAGCTGTTCGAGTTTGGCATCTACCTCCATATCCTCATTCCCATTTGTCATCCTACCATTATCCCTAAGCTCCTCATTAGCCTCATTAAAGACTGAGGCAAAGTATTTGTTTAGATATTGGGTTATGCCTAAATTATCCTTAACCTCCACTCCATCCTCAGTGTTTAGCGGTCCCACTTCTTCTTTCTTTGTTTTCTTATTTATATGGCTATAGAAACTTTTACTATTGGTTTTAATTCCCTTTGCAAGGTCCAACTCTGCATGGCTTTTAGCCTTTCTCACTTTATCCCTGCATGTTCTAATTTCAATAAGGTAGCTTTCCTTGCTGATCCCTCCCATCTTCCACTCCGTGTAGGCTTTCTGCTTTTTCTTAATCACCTCTCTCAGATGCTTGCTCATCCAGCTTGGTCTACAACTCCTGCTTATGAGTTTTTTCCCCTTTCTTGTGATGCAGGCTTCTATTAGTTTCTGCAACCTTGACTTGAAGTAAATCCAGGCCTCCTCCACCTTTAGATCCACAAGTTCTTCAGTCTAATCCACTTTCCTAACTAATTTCCTTAATTTTTTTAAGTTAGCCCTTTTGAAATCAAAAATCCTAGTCACAGATCTATTTTTATTTATCCTTCCATTTAGTTTGAACTGAATTAGCTCATGATCACTTGACCCAAGATAAGCAGATCAGTTAGTAAACACATTTTTGTAAGGATTCCTTTCTTTCCCACGTCACAAAAGTTTACTTTTGAAAGTAAAGGGTAGAATAGTATTAGCATGGTAAGTACATCACCAGGTCAAATCACAGATTATAGTCTAAGAAGGAAGGATCAGTGCTGGAAACTGCCAGTCCCATTTCCCCAAGATCCAGAATAAATATGCCTGACTTGGAGGCCTGAAGGAGAGAATAAAGAGGATTTCTTGTTTTCTCCCTCTCACACTTCAGTACTACTCCAACAAAAAAGTATCATGTACAACTATATAGTGAGTGTGTGCATGTGCACATAAACAGACTTATCTCTAACTTTTCTGCAGTGTTCTTGCATTGATTAGTAGCATATTTTCCTCAAAGATTTTAACTGATGCCGCTGAGCTATCTTGCATCTCGTACTTAATAAACAGGATCTGATTCCAGAAATAGTTCTACCACTCCAGGACCAATATGGCTTCTTGTTACTCCAAAGCCAAATGTTTGGAACCAGTCCTACAGAAAATGGGAGAGTCTGACTTGCATTTGACCTTCATATTCAGCAACTGCTGACTATTTAGTTACATTTTTGTACTTTGAGTTTCTGGAATATCTCATATTAAAGGGTCACTAACATGTAGTTCATATTCAAAAATTAGTCTGTTATATAGAACAAATTAATCTACAAACATTTGTATCTTAATGAAAATATTTTATTCATTTTTTAAAATGTCAGTATTTTTTGTAGAGAGGATTTAAAAAAAAATCTATTGGGGGGGCAGTGATTTTTCTGTAAAAATAACAATGTATACCTCTGGTTGGCTGCATTGAGATAAGAATCATATTCATATAAGAAGTGCTGAGTCTGCGCATAAAAAGATGTTTGTTTTTTTTGTAATTGTTAGCCTTAGAAACTCAACTTGGCCTCTTCACAGTGAAGCTGGATTCTTTCCTTCTCCCACATCATTATTAGTAATAAAGAACCTACAAGCGTTTGGAGTCTCCTGAAAAAATGTCCTTACATGCTTGTTTGAAGATGAGGCAGTGCTCTGTGCACTGAGCGTCTTTCAGAGTCCTGGTATCCCACAAACTGGTTTTGATTCAAATGAACAGTTAAGACCATCACGTTATGAATAAATTATCAGGAAGGAATAGGCCCATATCTCCTCTAGCTGACAGTTTATCAGTTCTGAGATTTGATTGTGTTCTGTAAGGCTCTCTTAATTGCCATTAACCTGGCAAGAAGGGGAGCTGGCTCAATAACATACCCACATGAGTGGTCCCTGGGTTGGAGAAAACAGTTCAGATATGTTTCCAGTGGAAAAAAAAACAAATATCTGTTTGCTTTACCTATAAATATGACCATCTGCTCAAGAATCACTGTCCATCAATGGCTATTAGCCCTAGCCTTTGTTTGCCAGAAGCTGGGAATGAGTGACGGGATGGATCACTTGATGATTACCTATTCTGTTCATTTCCTCTGGGACACCTGGTACTGGCCACTGTCAGAAGACAGGATACTGGGCTAGATGGACCTTTGATCTGATCCAGTAGGGCTATTCTTGTGTTCTTATGGTTCATACATGCTTTCTTCAGTCACAAGGTGGATGTTGCAGGAGTAGTTGACAGGGGGCTTTCCCTTGTTCCCTCTGGTAGCTTCATTGACATTTTCTCTCAGGAGACAGAGGGCCCATGGTCTGTATGGCTAAGGCAAATGTACATCTGTTGGGGATGGTGTTAATCCCATTGTACTGAAAATGTTGCCATGTTTAATCATGCAGAACCAGTGCATCTACTTAATTCCCTGCCTATAATCCCTTTTCCTGTCAGTGTGGGAGACAAACTACTGATTAAAAACAAACAAGACGTGAAAATGTGTTGAGGGGTTGTTTTTTTTCCCCTCACCCACCTTTCAGCCATGCAAGGAAGGAGAGAGAATTTCTGTTGCCAACAAAAGTTCCTTCTGGCACAGTTTATCTTCTGCAAGAATTTCCATCCTGCACATGAAGTCATTTTAGTATGACTACTAAAATATACTTCCCTCCTTCCTTCAGAAAGGAACTATGGATTCTTTCATTCCCTCTTGGAAGTTATCAAATTGGAGTGGTAGTATCCCATTAAACAAGTGCACACATCACACACAAAAAAAATCTATACTGTACTAAAGTTGAATGCTGACTGCCAAATTACCAAAAGTGGATGCAGTAGTAGTTGCCCTTGTTAAGCATTCTGTCATCCCCTAGAAGTTTGTAAAGGTAAAACAGTTGAAGCTCTATTGGCCTATACAGCAACTATCTGCTTTGCAAAAGCTATTCTACTGTTTTTTCCTCTTTTGAATTATATCCGTGCTATAGCATTTTGTAAATGCAAAATTACTTTTACACACAGTTAATTTTCATAGCACCCTTTTGGCGTAGGCAATTGAAAGTAGTGTTATCCTCATTTTACTGAAGGAGAAACTGAAGTAAAGAGATTAAGTAGGGCTGTCAAGCAATTAAAATAATTTTCGTGCTTAATTGTGCAAATAAAAATTAATTGCGATTAATCAGACTGTTAAACAATACTAGAATACCATTTATTTAAATATTTTTGGGTATTTTTTACATTTTCAATTATATTGATGTCAGTTATAACAGAATACAAAGTGTACAATGCTCACTTTATATTTTTTTGATTACAAGTATTTGCACTGTAAAAAACCAAAAGAAATAGTGTTTCAGTTCCTCATAGAAGTACAATAGTGCAATCTCTATTGTGAAAGCACAACTTACAAATGTAGATTTTTTTTGTTATGTAACTGCATTCAAAAACAAAGTCAAACTTCAGAGCCTACAAATCCACTAAGTCTGACTTCTTTTTCAGCCAGTCGCTCAGACAAACAAGTTTGTTTACATTTGCAGGAGATAATGCTGCCCGCTTGTTTACAATGTCACCTGAATGTGAGAACATATGTTTGCATAGCATAGTTGTAGCTGGCGTTGCAAGATATTTACATGCCAGATGTGCAAAAGATTCATATGTCCCTTCATGGTTCAACCACCATTCCAGAAGTCAGGCCTCAGCTCAAGTCGAGCGGTGCAGCCCATCCCATGCTTTGCCTGCAACCCCGGATAGCGGTGCAGGCCCTAGCCAGCTTCAGATGCCGTTGACACCCAAAGCTCTTAGAGCAGCTCAAGAGACCCTGACGCTGCCAACACTGGCTCTTGCAGTATCCCAGTCTCTGGGTAAACCTGCATTGGGACATAGGCGTGTGTCCCCGCCTAAGTGGTACTGATCCCTATCGAGAGGGATGTCCCGCCAGTGTTTGTCCACCTGAAGCCGTCACGCCTCAGGATTGGAGAGGCAGGCTCAGCGGAGCCCTCTTTGGTCCCCGCACTGGGGGCACCGATCGAGGGACTCAAGGCATACCTCGCCAGTAGATTGGCGCAGACGCTCTGAGGCACTGATTGGACACCAAGGACTGCCGATTACTGGGCTGTCATTGCCTATCTCCTAGGACGAGGTCTCCCTACTCAGGACGATCCTTCTGGCAACCAGCCCATAGTAGCTCCCAGTCCTGTGCGACATACCAGCCGAGTAGCATGAGGTGTGGATCGCCAGGTATCCAACGCAGATCCGCCAAACGCCATTGCTCCCCGAGAGCCTGACCAAGACAGTCTCACTCGGACAGGTTGACTTCAGGATGCAGTGACCAGCATGAGGTGGACAAGAGCCACCACTCAGCCCAATCCTGCTTGCCAGATACTGACTGCTCCACTGGTAGCTTTGGCTCGGAGCAAGGTTCCCTGCCTGCAGGACAAGACCCGGTACCAGCAGTGCCGTCTACATTATTGGCACCGAAACCTGTCCTATGGCCCCAAGCGTAGTGGCCGGTGCCATGGTATCTGTGGAACCCCTGGGGGTTCACCCAACCTTCCCAGGCTGCTTGATCGGTGTTGGGAGCCTCAGAGAGGCCAGCAGCCTCGGTATCCTGTCCCCCTCCGGTGCTTGAGGCTTTGGGGGGGGTAAGACCCCACAAGTCCAGGAGGACCCAGGGAAGCAAACTGCTGGACCACCAATGGACATGGAGATTCCTGTGGCACTGGCATCGTCCTCATCATTGTTGGACGAGGCTATCATGGGGCCCCCTCGTCTAGTTCCTCAGGATGATGCCAAAGCACACCAGGAATTTTTGAAGAGGGTTGCTTTTAACCTGTGGCTTCAGGCAGAGGAATTGGAAGAGCCCTCAGACTCTGTTTGATGTCCTTTGCTCCTCAGCTCCTGCCAGGGTGGTTCTACCCCTTCATGAAGGGGTTTCCAAAATCACTAATACCTTGTGGCAGACCCCTTCTTCCCTGGCCCATATCTCTAAAAGGACCGAACGCAAGTACTTTGTGCTGACCAAAGGGCACAAGTACTTGTACTCCCACCCAGCCCCTAATTCCCTACTGAAAGGTGCTGGTTAACCACAAGGAGAGGCAAGGACAACCCGGGGCCACCCCCAAAAATAAAGACTTGAGGAGGCTGGATCTCTTTGGACGTAACGTTTATTTATCTTCCAGCCTTCAGCTGCGAGTGGCCAACCCCCAAGCCCTCCTTGGCCGATATGACTTTAATAAGTGGCAAGCCATGGCCAAGTTCGAAGGGTTGCTCCCGAGGCTTCCAAGAAGGAGTTCCGAGCGATCCTCGATGAGGGCACGATTGCGGCCAGGGCGGCCCTCCAGGAGGCATCGTATGCTGCTGCCTGCACCATGGCTTCTGCTATGTCCATACGGTGAGTCTCTTGGGTGCTCCTCTCTGGGTTGTCCATCGAGGCCCAGTAGTCATTGCAGGGCCTGCCTTTCGATGGCGGAGCCCTATTTGCGGAGCAAACAAGACAGCAAGTTGCATGGCCTCAAGGACTCCTGCACCACCTTGAAAACCTTGGGTCTCTGTCCCAGCCCTGGCGCGTAAGCAGTTCAAACTGCAGCAGCCTCAGGGCCAGGAGAGCCAACCTCAGCAGGACCAGCCCCATAAACGAGCCAAGGGTTACAAGCACCACCCAAGCCACCCGCCTCCATCCTCAGCCCAGTCGGGCTCAACCCGTAATAAGCAGGTTGCCACGCGGTTGTTTTGAGGGCGTGCCTGAGGGCGGCCTACCAGACTATTCCCTGGATCCATCTTTCCCAGTGTTCTCCGACCACCTTTCCCCTTTCCTCCTGGCGTGGACCACTATAACTTTGGACCGCTGGGTCCTCAGCACAGTGGAATAGAGTTATATCCTCCAGTTCCTTTCTACACCCCTTCCCACCTGCCTTTCCTGTCCCTCTTCAGTGACCCCTCACGAGTCGCCTAGTGCAGGAGGTAAAGGTTACTACAGCTGGGTGCGGTAGAAGAAGTTCTTCTCGAGTACAGAAACAAGGGGCTCTGTTCCTGGTCCTTTTTAATCCCAAAGGCCAAGGGCAGTCTACGGCCCATCCTAGACCTGTGAGACCTCAACAAGTACCTACAGAAGCTAAAGGTCCGCATGGTCTCTCTGGCTTCTATTATCCCTCCCTGGATCTGGAAGACTGGTATGCTGCCCTCGACTTGAAGGACGCATACTTCCACATAGTGATCTTTCGAGGACACAGACGCTTCCTCCGGTTTATGGTGGGGCCCCACCGCTACCAGTTTACGGTCCTCCTATTTGGCCTGGCAACAGCACCGAGGGTGTTTACCAAGTGCATGTTGGTGGTGGCAGCTTACCTCAGGTGCCGGGGTATCCAGATCTACCCGTACCTCGATGACTGGCTCATCAAGGTCTCAAGTCCAAAGGAATGTCCCGGTGCTTCAAGCCATGTGCCGCTCTCTGGGCCTATTGGTGAATGACAAAAAGTTGACGTTAGTGCCAGTGCAGAGGATAGACTTAATTGGAGCGGTTCTTGACTCCATCTGCGCCAGAGCGTTCCTGCCATTGGGAAGGTTCCACATAATGGCAAACCTCATCGCGGAAGTCTCCGCGTTCCCTCTGCCTACAGCCAGGGTTTGCCTGTGCCTGCTAGTCCACATGGAAGTGTGCACTTGTGGTCCACCATGCCAGGCTCCGGATGCAGCCCCTGCAACAATGGCTGGCGACCGTCCCAAGATCCCCTGGAGAAGATAAGTATTGCCTGGGGAATGGTAACTATCTCGCTGAGATGGTGGACCAACTGCAGGACAGTCCTGGAAGAGGTTCCGTTTGACAACCCTCCTCACTCCATCGAGTTGCTGTTGGATGCCTCAGACCTCGGCTGGGGGTCCCTGGAAGACGCATGGTTACACACAAACGTCAAAGAGCTCTGAGCAGTCCGGCTGGCGTACGGAGTTGTCTTGCCTCACCTGTTGGGCAAGGTGGTACGAGTCCTGACAAACAACAGTTTCGATATTCTACATCAACAGGTAAGGGGGAGCGTGCTTGCCAGCTCTCTGTTAGGAGGCGCTCCGTCTGTGGGACTTCTGAATCAGCCACAAAATCCACCTAGGAGCTTGTCACTTTCCCAGCGTCAGGAATACGCTGGCAGACCAGCTCAGCAGGGACTTCTCCTTTCACCATGAGTGGTCACTCCATACAGAGGTAGCCTGCATGATCTTCCAAAGGTGGGGAACTCCCCAAGTGGACTTGTTCGCTACCAGACAGAACAGGAAATGCCACCAGTTTTGTTCTCAACAGGGTCTGAGCAAGGACTCCCTCTCAGATGCCTTCCTCCTGTGGTGGTCAGGGAGCCTGATGTATGTGTTCCCTCCGATTCCACTCATCAGCAGGGCCCTAGCAAAGATCAAGAGAGATCAGGAGCAGGTTATCATGTGACATTGCCAGCATTGGTTCGGCATGTTCATGATCCTGTCAGCGGCCCCTCCTTGGACCCTGCCCAACCGACCGGACCTGCTGTCGCAGGACCACCATCAGCTCTTACACCCCAACCTCAGTTCCCTCCACCTCTTGGCATGGATGCTGCGTGGCTGAACCCGGAGGAGCGGACCTGTTCAGGAGGAGTCCAACAGGTCCTCCTGGAAAGTAGGGAGCCCTCAACTAGACTGACTTACCTGGCCAAGTGGATGAGGTATTCCTGCTGGGCGTCCGAATGGGGCAGCTCTCTCCCTCTTGTTCCTTCATATAGGCTGTCCTAAACTACCTGCTTCATTTGAGGAACCAGGGCCTGGCACATTCTTCCATTCGAGTGCATCTTACGGCCATTTCTGCTTTTCACCCACCGATCCAAGGACAGACTGTTCTCCCATGACATGACAGTCAGATTCTTGAGAGGGCTGGAGAGACTCTTCCCACAGGTGTGGGCTCCCTTCCCCCAGTGGGATCTTAACTTGGTCCTCTCTAGGCTCACTGGCCCACACTGGGGTCCTGCTCCCTTTCCTATCTGTTATGGAAGGTCATGTTCCTGGTGGTAGTGATGTCGGCGAGACAGGTCTCGGAAATTAAAGCCTTGATCTCATAACCACCATATACGGTCTTCTACAAAGGTAAGTTTCAGTTGCGGCCCCACCTGGCCTTCTTGCCAAAGGTGGTCTCCACCTTCCATATGAACCAGGACATCTTCCTCCTGGTGTTCTGTCCCAAACTGCACAAGACCACTGAAGAGAGGCATCTTCGCACCCTGGACATCCGGAAGGCCTTGGTTTTTTTTTTTTAAACTTAGAATGTACCAAGCCTTTCCGTAAATCGACTCAACTCTTCATCGCTACAGCCGATAGGATGAAGGGTCATCCGGTGCCCTTGCAGAGGATTTCCAATTGGATCACCTCATGCATAAGGATCTGTTACAGCCTGTTGGGGGTTCCGCATCTGCCAATTGTCAGAGCCCACTTGACGAGAGCCCAGGCATCTTCGGCGGCCTTCCTGGCGCACATCCCTATCCAGGACATCTGTAGAGCTGCAACATGATCCTCTATCCACATGTTTACTGCTCACTATGCCATCACTCAGCAGGTCAGGGACGACGCTGGGTTCGGCAGAGCAATCGGCAGAGCTATGTTGCAATCTACACATCTGTGAACTCCTATGTTGGCCTCCTCTAGGGGTAGTGCTTTGGTGTCACGTAATATGGAATGGACATGAGCAAGCACTCAAAGAAGAAAAGACAGTTACCATTTCCATAACTGTGTTCGAGATGTGTTGCTAATGTCCATTCCATGACACGCCCTCCTTCCCCACTGTCGGCGTTTTCGGCAAGAAGGAACTGAGGGTGTGGGGAGCCAGCGGCAGCCCTTATACTGCACCATGCGGGCACCACTTCAGATGGCGACAGAGCTAGTCCCCTACAGATACTGCCGAGGGAAAAACTTCTGGCACTGGTGCATGTGGCAAGCACACACACCTACTATGCAATGGACATGAGCAACACATCTTGAAGAACACCAGTTATGGAAAAGGTAACTGTCTTTTCTTGGCATCAACATACAAGTTCCTCCACTTTGCTAGTGAAGGAATCTACTCCTGCATAATTTAATCTCGTTAATGCCATAAGATAATGGATAACTTGTGCCAGAAGAATAAAGTTTTTCACTAGGTTTTCAAAACATAAATGAGCATCAGCAACTAGCAAAGAAAGCGGACATGTCCTAACTTGGACTACCTCTTCTGTGGCACCCTCACCACCTTTTGAGTTTGTTATAAACATTATTTAGAAAATTCTTATCTATGTAAAAAACATAAATATCTATATATATTTTAAAATATCTATTTTTTTGTTTCTGAATGATTAATCAGCCCTCCAAAACAATGCTGCAGAAATTTTAGGGCTAGCTCCGCAAAGGGGATTTAAATTCAGTGTTGCAATGCCTGATGTTTAGGCACCCTGCCACCTAGTGGAATTCACAGTCCTATGTTAGGTGCCCAGGCTCTCTGTACAATACAGGGATAGAGTTAAGTGCTTAAGAAGGCGATGCACAAAAAACAGGAAGCTGAACAGTCAGCTGTCTAAACTATCAAATAGGAAATGCTAAGGAGAGGAGTGGGTTCTGAGCCCTGTCCCTCAAAGGGACTGAGTGCTTGTCTATACAGGACATTACTCTGCACCACAGGGGTGTAAATTTATTCCATGCTAGCATGTCACACACTAACTGACTTGGCTGGACTCTACTGCTGAGCACTAAAAGTTATTTGGTGTGTTAACATAAGTGTTTGAAATGGGACTATATTAACATGCACTAGTGAACTTTTAGTGCACATCAGCAGGTTGAATACTGGGCTAGTTAGTGTGTGACATACTAGTGCAGACTAATATTTACATCCCTCTGGTGTGGACTAAAAAACCATGTGGACAAGCCCATAGGTGCCTATTTCCACTTGGGATTCACAGCACTGAACCTTCTCCTGGAGTTAGGTTCCTCAGCTTTTTGCAAGAAAAGGCTTAAGAGGTGTTGGCCTCCTTTTGACCTTTAGCCCAGAAGTTGGGGCACTCACTCAGGATGTGTTCAAATCTCCTTTCTGCCTGATGTGGGGCAGGAACTTTTATCTGGGTAGCCTACATTGCAGGTGAGTGCCCCAACTACAGTGCTATGGGGTGTCTATCTTTGGGTACGTCTACACTACCCCCCGGATTGGCGGGTAGCGATCGATCTATCAGGGATAGATTTATCGCCTGTAGTGTAGACGTGATAAATCGATCCCCGATCGCTCTCTCGTCAACTGCTGAAGTCCAGCTCGGCAAGAGCCTCAATGTAGAGATAGCCAGGGCAACGCCTACTTTGAAGATCATGCTGGAGTTCTGGCATGAGCTAGGTGTACAAGTGTCACACACTCTTGGAACTTGTGTGTGTACCGTTTGCAAAGATTTAGGCACCCTGGGGATTTTATTGATTGAAATTTAGGCACCATTGACTTCAGCAAGGGCAGTATTTAACTCTTTGTCCATAGTGATATGGTTAGAATCTTAATTCCTCTGTTGTGCGTCCATGTCATTAAGTGTCATTTCAGATGGTTATGTTTATAGTAAAAATGCACGCTTTGCATACAAGTACCAAGAGTCAAATCCTTTAGGCCATATAATGCCTTCATGTAGAGGAAGCAATATAGTTCCACTGCATGCACTGTGCTATACAGAGGAATTGCATAGTTTCCTGTGTACCCTGGAATAAAGCTCTGCAATGGCCCCATTCAAGGTAAGGTGTAGGGTTGTATAGGGACTTGGCCAACATACTAATTTGATGGCTTTACTGATGACTATGTGAGGAGCAATGGATGTTTGCTATTTTTTCCACAGGCTCTTAAGTAGGTTGATAGTTCAAGGTGAAGGAGTTGAAGATTGCAGGTTAACATCTATGCACAGAATCTTATTATATTCTGACGTGATAGGGTAGCATGTCTTCAGTTTTTGTGGGTCCATCTATTTGAAAATTGGAACTGGAAATTTGATTAAATCAAGGTATTATATTGAAAAATAAGATTGTTTAGTAAATTATTATGGGGTGTTCCTAGATTTCTGCATAATTGACAGAGTAATCAAAATAAATACTGCAAGTCGTAGATTGGAAGAGAAGAATTGTTATCCCCACTACTTTGCTGGTCCCTTGTGTGATGCTTGATCTTTGTACAAAGGAACTAGGATTTTACCCTAAACTCTTAATTGCATAAATTGACCTACTACTTTTCTAATTAAGAGTTATCAAATGGGAAATACATATTTTTTAATAGCACTGAAAATGGACTTTTCTCTTTCAGATCTTCGCTGATCTACATGTAATCAACAAATTTGTCAAACTCCCGTGTGATCTACAACCTTCACAAGTAGACAAAATGAAGCTAAAGCATACTATCAATCCTGTTCTTCTGCAGTTAATAAACTTCATAATATTGGTATACTCATTTATAACATACATTCCATGGTACATACTATCTGGCTCAAGACAGACCGTAGCAAAATCAAAACAAATTAAGGCTAAACCTGTGAAAAACAAACCTGGTAGTCCATACAGGTCTGTTAACAGTTTGCATTGCTTAGCTTCGGTTTTATATCCTGGATGTGACACACTCGACAAAGTTTTCAAGTATGCTAAAACTAAATTTAAGGACAAAAAACTTTTAGGAACACGTGAAGTCTTAAAAGAGGAAGATGAAATCCAGCCCTCTGGAAGAGTTTTTAAAAAGGTAAGTAATTTTGTTCTCTGTCTAACTTATTTTTTCTTTTAAAACCAGTAAAGACTACTCTCCATTGCAACAGTTCTAACTAGAGTGATACAGACTGAAAAACTAGGTCTCTTTGTGAGATTAAGTAGCGATGGCAAGGGTTATAATTCCCTCTTTCATTAATCCCTGTTTAAGACAAATCTAAAATCTCTTTTTGCATTCTTTAGATATCCTCATTTATGGTTCCAGTGAAACAGGAAAAAGTGATGGTGAAATTATTGTGCAAGATTGTTCTGATTTTTTGGGGAATATACTGCTTGTTAAAAATCTAGAGATGGAGGAGGAAATAGGTTTAAGTTTTGTATTGTGACGTTTTTAGTCAGTGAAAAATCTTATTCATGTTTCTCTAAACTTTCATAGACCTATCATATGAAAAAACTAGTATGTGCCTCTCTAATAAACTAAATTGTAAATGAAGGGTCCAGTTATGCACCAGACATGCAGGATTTTAATAGGAGTTTTGTTTGCACAAGGACTTCCAATCTGGCATCACAGATCATAATTGCAAAGTCTTGTTTGTTTGGTTTTTTGGTTTAGTCACCTTAAAGGTGAACTACAGATTTTTGTAAAAAATGTAAATCATTCCAATAGTACATTTTGAACGACTCAAATACTATAAAGGGATTATTTCAGTACAGTAGCCTTTTCTGTAGTTTTGTAAGTTCAGGCCTCCATTAATGATGATTGACTCTTGCTTTTTGTGAGCTCCTAGGAAGCATGCCACTGCTTTAGGGGATAAGCCAAGTAATATTTCCTCCATTATTTCACATTATTTAAACCCTATAATAGCATGATTTTGAGATGGTATTATCAGGACTTGCATATATGTACATGAAATCTGCATGCTTCAATGCAGTTCATGGCAGATGTGGTATCCTCAATCAAGTGTGTGCTGATCAGGAACCAGTAGACAGCAGTATTGTGCTCTCTAGGACTTCCAGGAAGGGTAGAAAGGGCTGCCGTTGTCCCAATAAAAAGATTAATTTTGGTGACTATAATCCCTTTTGGTGGTGAACCTGCTTTACTTTGAATGTTAACAGGGATTTTTTTTAAACCATGCACATGTGGTGTTTTATTTATAAAAACATAAAACGTGGTTAAAATACCCTATAGTAATGTGTGTATACATATGTGTATATATAAACCAGGGGTAGGCAACCTATGGCATGCGTGCCAAAGGTGGCATGCAAGCTGATTTTCAGTGGCACTCACGCTGCCCGGGTCCTGGCCACCGGTCCGGGGGACTCTGCATTTTAATTTAATTTTAAATGAAGCTTCTTAAACATTTTAAAGACCTGGTTTACTTTAATATATAACTAAACTATTGTTGTATATATAGACTTATAGAAAGAGACCTTCTAAAAACATTAAAATGTATTACTGGCACGCGAAACCTTACATTAGAGTGAATAATTGAAGACTTGGCACACCACTTCTGAAAGGTTGCCGACCCCTGATATAAACAACTGTTAGCATATATTAGTTCTGTTTTAAATTGTCTTACAGAGGAGCTCTAACTGATGGGGAACCTTTTCCCCAGCTCTGGAGATGTCCTGGTAAAAGGGAAATACTGTACAGAAACATTTGCTTTCATAAGGAGTGTGTACATATAATCTATCTTGATGCACAGTTCCCAACTTTGTTGGGCTGTAAAGTAAGCACAAGAGCAAGTTAATGTTTTATACAAACTGGGCCTGTTTCTGAGTACAAATTAACATTTTGGCCACAAGTAGTCTTTCTGGGTTTGTTTTCTAAGCATAATTAATGCCATAATGTTTAAGCATTAGGAAGTTTTAGACTATTCTGTTATGCAAGTGTCTTGGAAGTAGCAGAAAGCGGAAAAATGTGTAGAAATAGACAAATAAGTAGGTCATTCTCTCTAAATCTTCAATCAGAAAATTAACTAAACTTGAGACAACAGTTCTTTATGATAGTTTGCCATACTTGATGCTGTGCTGTTTTGTTCCATGGGGTGGCACTGCTGCATAAGATTGTTTTTAGAATTTCTTAGCATTTTCATTTTATGTTAAATGCTGTTTTCTTTAAAATGTGATATAAAATGTTTAGCAAACAAATCAAAGTTTTACAAGGTACTTTGCACATATTTCTAGTAAGACTCCTATTGAAATCAGTGAGTTTTGACAATGAGTTTAATCAGGAAGGACAGCAGGAATTGGCTCATACATTTTTTGAAATGGGACTTTGGCCTAATTGTCTCTGAAGTCAATAGTAAAGCTTCCCATAGCTTCTACTGTAATTCCCTGCAACTCTGCTGTAAAGAACAGATTCTGAAAATTGTTTGAAGACAAATATGCATTGGCCAGATATATTACAACAAATCTATGTCTTTATAGAAGTCTTATTTTTCAACTAATTGATCTAAAGTCATAAAGCCTATCCCCTAGAACAGTGGCTCTCAAACTTTTGTACTGGTGATCCCTTTCACATACCAAGCCTCTGAGTGCAACTCTTCTTACAGATGAAAAACCCTATTAAATATATTTAACACCATTATAAATGCTGGAGGCAAAGCAGAGTTTGGGGTGGAGGCTGACAGCTTGCGACCCCCTGAGGGGTCCTGACCCCCAGTTTGAGAACCCCTGCCCTAGAACATATTACTACTTTAGTTGAATAACTACTAACTCTCAGTGGTCTTTTTGCTAGTTTTCCTATTTAAAATCATTCTATATCATCTAGTTCTCTTTGTAAAGACAGCTTGTCACTGTTCAGAGTAAGCTTTTGAACGTTTACATAATAATTTGTAACTTATTTATATGGTGTACTCACATCTTAAATTACTTACAAAGGGTAGTAATTATTATTGCCAGCTGGGAAGCTGAGTAAACGGGTGAGAAATGACTTGCTTTGGGTCACTCAATAAGTCAGTGGCAGATCTAAGCATAGAATCCAGGTCTCCTAAAAGCCAGTCAAGACCCTCATCTACTGGACCATGCTCTCTCCCTGAAGAGGCATTTCACTTGTGCGAATGTCAGTAAGTGGAGTTAGATCCTCTTTAAAAACTAAAAAGTTATGCTTCAGATTTTCAGAAGTACTGAGTAGCCACGGTTCCATTTGAAGTCACTGGGAACTGCAAGTGCTCAACATCTCTGAAAATAGGCCTAACGTTAATTTGCTGTTTATTGTGAAGTGGACTGATGTCACTGATAGCACATGCAGTTACTGATTATTAAACTAATACTGAGTTTAAAGGGATACTAAACAGAAAATCACATTTGTTTGAAAGATTTGTATATTCTGTAGCTGAGAATAATACCCAAGACTCCTATAAATGAATGCAGTTAGAAAAAATATAATTTCTCTTTTTTTGTTGTTATTGCTGCTGCATTTGACAGTACTGGACCTGTATTCAGTTTTCCAGTTCCCTTCTGTAGTGGAACAGGTGTTTCTTTTCTGATGAAAATACATTAAAAAAAAAAAACACCTATTTCCCTTCTTCCCCCCCCCCCCCCCCAAGGATTTTTTTCAAAAAGCCAGGATGTGCTAATCTTGAAAATAGTTGAAAATTTAGCTGGAAGCCTAATTTAATTTGAAAGATTCAGTGAATATAGGTGGTGAGGAGGTCATTTAGGATTGGTTTTCTTCATCTTGTATGTTTTTGTGTTTGAAAAAATAAATTGACAAATGTGAAGTAGAACAAAATGTGAAGGTTAGTTCTAAACTGTAAATTGGACCACATATTTGAGATTATAAACCATGCATAAAATTCTGGCCTCATTGAATTTAATCACAAAACTCATGTTGATTTTAATGGAGCAAGGATTTCACCCCATAAATTTATTTTCTATTGATCTTAAATGTTCCATTAGTGCAGGAAAGACATGGGGGAATATGTGATGGCATGTGTAAACGTGCAGGACTCACCCCTGCGGCACCTCCTGCTGGTCATCTCAGGGAATTAGCTCTTTTCCAGTCTGGGTGCCCTCTGCAGGCCAGTGTCCCGCTTGTAGCTGGCCCCATGTCCCTCCTGGACCCCAGTGCCCCTTTACCCTGGAGCAGCCCCCTGGCAATACCCCCACCAGTCTCTATGGGTCTCCCCTCTCTGGGAAACCCCCAACCCTCTAATCCCCACCTTGCCTCAGTCTGGGCTACTGCCAGTCATTACCAAGCCCCTGCTCCCTGGGGCAGACTGCAGTGTAAAAGCCACTCATCATAGGCAAGGGGGTTCAGACCTGCTGCCTTCCTCTGCCTCCCAGTACCTCTTTGGGCCTTGGACCAGGCCTTGCAGCCTGGGGAGTTGCCAGCCAGGAGCTCCCCTGTTCCGGCTCCTCCCCAGCCCTGCTTCACATCCAGTACCCTTTCTGCAGGCAGCCAGGCTCTGCTCTCTCCTAGCCTGGAGAGAGACTTCTTTTAGGCCACTAGCTCACAGCCTTTTTATACAGGCCAGCTGTGGCCTGATTGGGATGGGGCCCAGCTGTGGCTGCTTCCCCAATCAGCCCATTTTAGCAGCTCTCAGCCTCAACCTTCTCCCAGGGCTGACTTTAACCCTTTTTCTGCTGGAGTGGGGGCGCCGCCCCACTACAGCATGTAAAAATATAAAGGTTTTATCAATATCGAATGGCCTTACTGCTCATCAGTGGTAAAGGGAACTATGCAGATCATCTAAAACAAGTGCTGACAAACTTTTATACCTCACAACACCCGTGTAATCTATTTATGCCACAGAAATACTGTCTTACAAATGTATCAGAGAATTTTAAAAAGTTATATTGGGATAAATTTGTTTCCATCCACCTCCAGACACAGGCTCCCTTAGTTACCAGGAGTCTGTCTTCAGAAAATAAAAAATATTAAGAAGATTAACATACATTTTGTAGACGTAAAAATGTTGTGATTTTAAGGCCCATTATCTCAGGGACCTTCCAGGATTAGACATAGATACAGGATCATGTTCTAAGTTTGTGAGGCCACTCCATCTGGTTGATCTAATATTGAGTAATATGCTTCAAAAGCAATAGTAATAGACTAAATCCTCTATTATTTGCCTACTGTTTTAGTCTCTCCAAATAAAAGGAAAACATGCAGAAGAGAATTTGTTGCAAAATTTGGAATAAAAATGTAATGGTAGGAATCTTCAAACCCACCCAGTGTTGGCCAGGCTCTGCTGCCATAAAAGTTAATGGTAAAAATCCCTTTGACTTCAATGAGAATAGAGCTTGGCAAATTCTGAGCACTTTTTGAAAAATTCACTTCACACAAAAGAATAGGTAACTATGTATATACAGTTATGGGAAATACTACCTGTCAGTGGTCCTGGCTGGCAGACCTGCAATTTGTGCTCTAGGCACTCTCTAGGGATGACTTGGGTTTGAAATGATCTCATAGTCTAGAAAGAGACTGTAGAAAAATCCTAGAGGTGCTCCATGTTTGTGGGTCACTGGCTTCCATATAAAATTTTCCCAGCTTACAAGACAACAGTGTTTTTCCAGTTTCTAGTCCTGCAAACAACTTGGATTCTGAAAGTCAAACTAAGTTCTTTCCTTTTCATGCATAATCAATAAAGCCATTGCAGCCCAGATTTTGCCATCAGTTACAGGTGTAACCATACTAGCCTTTAGAATGGGGTTTCACAGGTATAATTCCATAGGTTTTTACTTTAACAAGTAATTCAAGTTTTTTCATATGTTGGTAATGTGTGTGTGTGTGTGTGTGTGTGTGTGTGTGCACGTGCTTTTTGAAGAAAGAACTGGCTTCAGATGAAATTGTTTTAACACTGGCAATAAATGCTTGTGAAGACAGAAGGAATTTTTTTTATAAACAATTTGAAAGCAGTGTCCAACCTTTTAAAATCAGAGAAATGTAAAATAACTTATTGTTCATAACAGGGTACTTGCTTGCATCTTCCAACCTCTGTACATCTAGGTGCCAGCCCTGCAACTGACTTTTTACAGTCAGACCTGTTGGCCTTAGTGGAACTCTGCACAGACGAAGGGACTCTTCTTGTGTAGAGCCATTGGCAAGATCAGGGCCATTTTTATTAAAAGGCTTAAAGTCTCTTTTTGAGAATTGCCATGAAGTTGCAGTTTTGCTCTAGCTTTCAAAAGCCACACTCGAGTGTTTTGGCAGAGTTTTTTCGTAACTTTATTGTACCACTGTCTGTCCATGTGGTTTTTCAGTAGAATTCAGTCCTTCTCAAAACTGTGAGCCAGATACATAATGACACCATGACTGTTTACACCATCTGAGGATCTGGCCCTTGTGTATTTAAAATTGAGGAAATATGCATATGGGTTTTATATGTATACATTTGTGTTTTAATATTAGTATAAATATGATGTCCTTTTTATAGTGGTTAGGTGATTTTTCAAGTTTGTGAAAATCTCTTAATTCACCTTTATTCCTCAATTTCCCCATCTTTAAAATTGCTTTGAGTTCTGCAGATGAAAAGGGCTATACAATAGCTTAGTATTACTAATGAACAACTGAAAACAGCTGTTTTGTATTTATATATTTTCTAGTATCTCTGAATATGTCAATTATGTAGTAGATTAAGGAGACCTGGTTGACATAAGTTATTTAGATTTCCAAAAGGCCTTTGACAAAGTCCTGCACAAGAGGTTACTAAAGAAGCTAAGTTGTCATGAGTAAAAGACAAAGTATTGTCATGGATCAAAAATTGGCTAGGAGATAGAAAGCCAAGAGTATAAGTAAATGGTCAGTTTTCATCATGGCAATAGGTTAGTGGAGTGCTTCAAAGTTCTATACTAGGTCCAGAGTTTAATATGTTAATGATTTGGGAAGGGGGATGAGTAGTGGGATAGCAGTATTTAAAGATGGCACAAAGTTATTTAGATTAGACAAGTTCAGAGAGGGCTTTGAGGAACTGCAAAGGAATCTAACCAGGCTAGATGACTGGGCAACACAATGGCAAATAAAGTTCAACATGCAAAGTAAGGCACACATTGGAGGGGGAAAAAACTTAAACAACACATACATCTTACAAGGTGCTAAATTAACTGTATCAACTCAGGAAAGGAATCTGGGTGTTATTTTGGAGGGTTCAACTAAGACCTTAGCCAATTGTGCAGCTGCAGTCATGAAAGCAATCTACATGTTACCATTCATAGATTCCAAGGCCAGAAGGAACCATTGTGATCATTTATTCTGACCACCTGTATAAAACAGGCCATCAAACTTCCCCAAAATAATTCCTAGAGCCTACCTTTTAGAAAAACATCCAATCTTGATTTAAAGATCGCCAGTGATGGAGAATCCACTGTGACCCTTGGTAAATTGTTCCAATGGTTAATTATTCTGACAGTTATAAATTTATTCCTTATTTCCAGTCTGAATTTATCTAGCTTCAGGTACCAGCCATTGGATCTTATTATACCTTTCTCTGCTAGATTAAAGAGCCCATTATTAAGTATTTCTTCCCCATGTAGATACTTATATACTGTAATCAAGTTACCCCTTAACAAAGAGAAGGTTAAGCTAAATAGATTGAGGTCTTTGAGTCTAGTCTATAAAGCATGTTTTCTAATACTTCTGTTCATTTTTGTGGCTTTTCTGTGAACCCCTCCAATTTATCAACATCCTTCTTGAATTGTGGGCACCAGAACTGGACACAATATTCTGGCAGCAGTTGTACCAGTGCCAAATTCAGAGATAAAATAACCTCTCTTCTCCTACTCGAGATTCCCCTGTTGGTGCATCCCAGGATCGCATTACTTATTTTGGCCACATCGTCACTCTGGGGGCTCATGTTCAACTGATTATCCATCAGAACCCCAAAATCTTTTTTAGAGTCACTGCCTCCCAGGATAGTCTCCCATCCTGTAAGTATGGCCTGCATTCTTTGTTCCTAATTGTATGCATTTACAGTTAGCCATATTAAAACTCGTATTGTTTAGTTGCTCCCAGTTTACCAAGCGATCCAGATTACTCTGAACCAGTAATGTGTCCTCTTCATTATTTACTACTACCCCAATTTTTGTGTCTTCTGCAAACGTTATCAGTGATGGATTTTATGTTTTCTCCCAGATAATTGTTAAAAATGTTAAATAGCATAGGACCAAGAACTGATCCCTGTGGGACCCCACTGGATACACACTCACTCAGTGACCATTTCCATTTACAGTTGCCTTTTGAGACCCATTGGTTAGCCAGTTTTTAATCCATTTAATATATGTTAATTTTATATCATTCTAGTTTTTTAATTTTAACAATTTAAAATGTGTGGTATCAAGTAAAATGCCTTACAGAAGTCTTATTATATTATATCAACGCAATTACATTTATTAACCAGATTTGTAATCTCATTTTAAAAAAAGATAGTTTGACAGGATCTATTTTCCATAAACCCATATTGATTTGCATTAATTACACTACCCTCTTTTAATTCTTTAATAATCAAGTCTCATATCAGCCACACCATTATCTTGCCTAGGATCGATGTCAGGCTGACAGGCCTATAATTACATGGGTCATCCTGTTTTCCCTTTTTTAAAAATTGGCACAACATTAGCTTTTGTCCAGTCTTCTGGAACTTATCCAGTGCTCCAAGACTAATTGAAAATCATCATTAATGATCCAGCGAAATCCTCAGCCTGCCCTTCTAAAACTCTTGGATGCAAGTTGTCTGGACATACTGATTTAAAAATGTTTACCTAAGTAGTTGCTATTTAACATCCTCCTGAGATACCAGTCAAATGGAAAGAGTGTTATCACCATATAGTGAGACTGTCTCATCTGTTTTTTCCCCCAAACACAGAACAGAAATAATTATTGAATACTTCTGCCTTTTATGCATTATTATTGATAATTCTGCCATTTCAATGTAGTAATAGACCAATACCATTGTCAGGATTCTTTTTGTTCCTAATATATTTTTAAAACTCCTTATTGTCCTTAACTCTGCTGGTCCTAGATTTCTCTTTATGTCCCTTTGCTTCTCTTAACTATTTTCTGTAGTTCCTCATTTCTGATTTATATTCGTTACTATCATTTGTTATATATTATTTATTTTTATAGCTATTTTCACTTCCCTCTTAACCAGGTTGTTTTTTAACCTGGACTTTGTTCTTTCTCAATTGTGGCTTTTGGGGCATCTGTTGAGGCATTGTTAAATGGTTCCCAATTATCATTCACATTTTTCTGATTAAATTCTTCCTCTCAGCTGATTTTGCTCAAATTTGTTTTCAGCTTGGTGATATTGGTGCTATTACAGCAACAAGTATATGTATTACTGATCTGAATGTTATTCTGCTTGCACATTGTAAATGTGATCATCATGATTCGGTGTACCTAAGCGACCATTAATTTTTAGTTCTGTGATCAGTTCCTCTTTATCAGTTAAGACAAGGTCTAAAAAAGAATTTCCCTGTGTTGGCTGCAAAACTTTTTGAGTTAGGAAATTGTCATCTATAATGATATTGTGCAGCTGTGTTCATGAAAGTAAACTAGATGTTAGGATACATAAAGAATGAGATGGAGAATAATACAGAAAATATTTTAATTCCATTATAATCAGTGGTGGTTGCCTTATCTAAAATATTGCATGTGCTGTTGGTCACCGTGTCTTAAAAAGGATATTCCAGAATTAGAAACTGTTTGGCTGTTCATAAAAAGGCGACGACACTGATTAGGGTAATGGAAAAACTCTCATATGAAAAGAGAGTAAAAAGATTGGAATTGGAAGACTAATGAGAGGTGACATGGTAGAAGTATATAAGATAATGAATAATATAGAAAAGGTAGCTCAGAAGCTTCTGTTCTCCCCATCTCATAACCAACAGGGGACATGCATTGAAATTAAAAAATGGGAAATTAAAACTACTCGTAAAAGGAAATACAATTTTCACACAATATGGGACTGTAGAACTCACTGTCACATGATGTTATTGAGGCCAAAACCTTAAAGATTGGAGATTTATATGAATAACAAAAATTTCTGAAGTTGTAATAGTTAATGCTAACATAAATTTAGGAATAGAGATTAAACTTCATTCTTCAGGGTTTAAACTGATCTCTAACTATTAGGAAAAGACCTAACGTGGAGGGCGGATTAGTCTGCATGTGCCTATTGTGGGGTTTCTTGCACCTTTCCTCTGAAGCATCTGGTACTGACCACTGTCAGAAGCAAGACATTGGATGAGAATGAGATGGACTATAGGTCTGATCCAGTATGGCAATTCCTATGTTTTGGCTATATGCGTGGTGCTTCTATCTGAGAGTGTATATATAAAAAACTGCATTTGGATGTATAGCAATGAATGTGGGGAAGCAAGAGTTGGTTTTGTTTACTTGGTTTTTTATTATTTATTTTTATTTTTTAAAACAAAATAATCATGTTGGAAAAAAATAATATTCTAACATTTGTAGGGTGATATTTTCAAAAGTGCTCAGACTTGGCTTAGCCCAGTTGACTTTAGTGAGAGTGGAGTTGGTCCAAGGCTGAGCACTTTTAAAAAATCCCACTCCTAATATATTAAATGTCTGGACAAATATGTAGAGAGGCAAGGTGGGTGAGGTAATAACTTTTATTGGGCCAGTTTCTGTTGGTACCTTTTCCAGACCTGAATAATAGCTCTGTGTAGCTTGAAAGCTTGTCTCTCTCACCAACAGAAGTTGGTCCAATAAAAGATATTACCTCACCCATCTTGTCTCTCTAATATCCTGGGACCAACCTGGCTACAACAACACTGAATGGACAAATATGTGAAAGAGATTTGTCCAAGAACCACTAAATGATTATTCTCTAATGTCTTAAAACATTTCCAGATATTATTTGTATATGACATTTTTTCTGTTTAACTAAAAGTATTAACATGTATATTAACTTTCATAATCAGTATAATTTTAGCAATTAATTTGCTGTTCAGAGAAATGAAAAAATCAGATGCACTAGAGGGCAGTATTTATTTTTTGTTTTTCACTCTTAAAGTTGACTGCTTCTTCAGGAGACCTTTAAGCACTGCCTCAGTACCTAGTATTTCTGACAATGTTTGGATATAAATGTCTGATAAAAGAGAGATTCTTCTATTACTTTTGACCTCTTAGAGCCTAACAAAACCTGTGTGCATTCTTAACTTTACATATATGAGTAGTCCCCATAGGGGCTGCTGAAGTGTGTAAAGTTAAGCATGTACATAAGTGTTTGAAGGATTGGGATCTTTATATAGTAAACTGATTATTAAGTTTGGCACTAAGTGCTGTACACTGAAAGTACCTCTCTAAACATTCACACTTTGTTGTTCTTGTACTCTCTGTGGATTAAGAACCAAAGTTATTGTAAATTGTTTTAAAAATCAGAAAACCCTTTTCTTAATAATGACTAAATTAAAATGCAAACTAACCCATCATCATTTTAAAAATCCATTATAGGCATTACCTTACAAAGGTTCTGAAACATGGATTTTCAATGCGTCTTATTTTTTTTTCTGAACCATCAAAGTGAATGATGAGGAAGAAAGTATCATTTGACCCTACCCCATTTAATAAAAATATTGAAGCAGTGCAAGGGAAATTCTAAAAATATTTTTTAAAATTCCAAAATACTCTTTTGATAGGTAAATATCTATAAAATATTTTTGTATCCCTTGAGGAGGAAAAATTGCCTTAGTAATCTGAGTAGTGTTAACTGGTGTGTGTGTGGGGGGGGGGGGGAGGAGGGATAGGAGGGTCATGGTGCTAAAAAGATATAAAGAGTTGTCTCCAAGTGTGTAAAGAACAACCTCTTATAATATAAATTGACCTTCTAACTCCAGCTGCTGAAGTGTGGCAGTTTAGGTAGGAGTGTGAACATGAGGTCAGGCGATTGGAAAGGAAATGGATTTGGAAGTAGGGTACTTGGAGGCAGGGGTGGCAGAACCGAAAGAACATGGAAATATTTTGTGGGATCTGTTCCTACATAAAGATGGGGAGATGAGAGTGGGATTTGGAGGGGCTGTTGCAGCACCCAGGATTGGGTCAAGGAGCAGGTAGGAACCACTGGGATCGCCCTTCCCATCCTGGAGCAAGCGGCCTCTGTGCTGCCGAGTCTCTAATTCTCCTTGCGCCCCCTTGATCCCCTTCCTGTCACCCTCCCCCCCCCACCCACAGCTGTCTTCTGCCACACTGTTTGGAAGCTGGAGGGGGGAGATGAAGCTTTGGTTCACATCCTCAAAAAATGTGTGCTTGGGAAGGCAGGAGGAAGCAGCATATAGATGGTGGCAGGACATTGGCATGTCAGGGAAAGAGTAACAAACAAGGATGCAGGGGACCGTGGGGTTTGGGATAAGGAAAATGAGCTCAACATATGTGTATGTGCAGGGAGATTAAGGATATATCTACATTGCAATCAGGTGGTGTGGTTTCAGTTCATGTATATGTACCCAAGCTAGCTTTGATCTAACTAGCTGAGGTAGGATTTGTGAAGCCACAACAGCATGTGCTGTTACCCAGTGTTCCAGGTAGGCTTGTACAACCCGTGCTGGGGTGTACGCTGCTGCATCTTCATTGTTTCCTGAGATAGCTAATAGAAGTAAAATTTCCTTTGTTAATAAAAGCTCGTCCCAACTCCCCAAACACACCTGTATCATTGCTAACCTCTGGTGAAGGAAAGCACTGATTTAGTCTGCATCATAAGATCTGCTGAAGCAGGACTCCCCTTGTTCTGATGTCGTACACCAAATTAGTTTAAACTTTAAATATAACATGTAAACAAACATCTGTGTTGAAGGGTTAAAATTGAAATTCTATTGCTTATTTAAGGGATCCCTTTCCAGTCATCTCCTAGGAATTTGTTGTTTTGACCTTCGCATGTATTTCTGCAAGTTATATTGGCAGGTAATGTTAAGTTTGAGTGGATGGTGTAAATCACACAGGGAGATAGTGATAAATATTACATGGCAGTAGGCCCCTGTTTGGAGCCCTTAGGATCACCACCACCAAACTCTTCTCTCATCCTATTATACTAAGTGGGTCCTGCTGCTCATTGCTCCAGGTGACTTTATACCTAGAGCTGGCAATGAAACTGATTTCCAGGTCTGCAAAGAATGCTGAGTCTTTTTAAAAATTTTTCATCCCAAAACAGAATGAAAATCCAAAAATTTGAAATTTTTTACAGATCAGCTAAATGCACAATATTTTGTTTCAAAAACACAGAGCCAGCCGGAATAAGATCTATAGGCTCCTGGACTCCTTGGCTTTGTGGCAACCAGTCAGGTGATCTGCTGGGAGTTTGGGAGCCAGGTGCCAGATTCCTGACTCCTTGGCTGCCCATTTTTTGCTGAGGGAGTTCTTTCTTTATGAATAACCCCAGTACCTGCTTCTACTATTGCTCACAGGTTTGTCAAAAAGCAGCAGCTAAATGAAGTTAACTAGAGTTAGGTCAGTTTCACAGCTGCTATTTAATGGTGGATAGTCGTGAAACTGACAACCATCATGTCCATTTCAGTCAGCTTTCTGAGCTCCTAGGCTCTGTGGCTCTGCAGTAACCCGGGTTTCCTAGGCCAAGGCTGGGGAGCCCAGGCTTCTCAGCCAGATGGCTGCTATGGAACTGGGGAGCCTAGATTTCCCAGAAGCCCTCAAGATAGGCTGCTGAGGTGCTGGGAAGGGTGGGTTGGCAGGTGGATGAATTAGTAGAAAACCAGTAAAGCAAAAAGAATATTTGAGAATTTTTTTTACTACTAAGCTTTTATCCTTTTAACATGGAATAAACTTTTTAAAATCTTAAATACTTAAGGGTTAATTACTGTGGTGTTTAGCATGGCCTCAGAAGACCCCAAATGCGGTAGACATACCATACTTTCCAAGTGGGGAAGCAGAAACAAAAACTGTGATATCTATTAGGAGATGTCACAGTCCTTGTGAATTGTGGAACCGAACTGTGTGCCAGGTCTCTGGGGTGGTAGTGGGGAAATGTTTTGGGAGGGACAGTAGAGTAGGAGAGGATGTCCTAGCATTTTGAACTACATCTATGTTGTGCTTCTTGTACATGGGGTTGTGGTCCATAGTATGCCATATCCACCCTACAGCCAATTTCTATTCCCTCAACAATCACATAGTTTCCTTGTACCGAGCCATTTAACTTGGACTTTGACGGACAAAACGTGGAACTTCCACAATGCTATAATTTGTTTTAATGCAAGAATGTTATCCTTTGGCAGACTTTGATAATTATATTTTTAGGCTTACATCGTTCATATTTTCACATGGGTTAAGGCATAATAAGGATCCTTTTCTAAATTACACTTATATAAATTTATATTACTTTATTAGGTCATCCTTGGAAAATACACTTGGCTCTCATATGATGAAGTCTATGTTAAAGCTACTAATTTTGGAAATGGCTTAGCAGTATTGGGGCAGCAACCGAAGACTAACATTGCTATCTTCTGTGAGACTAGAGCAGAGTGGATGATCGTTGCACAGGCCTGCTTTATGTGCAGTTACCAACGTAAGTACTTTTCTTCATTGACCCTATATTTTAAATACCTTTTGGTCTCATGACATTGATTTTGAGGTCACTTCATGTATTAGAGGTTTATTATTTGTATATATTCTATAAAATAAAATATTTTAATCTCAAATGAAAAATATCTATAATGCTAAACTAAGTCTGTCCAATTCTGTTCTGGTGTGTTATGTTACAAACCTCTAGATGGAGAAACTTGTGTATGTTCTATCCAGCCTGGATCCACAATTGTAGTCGAGTCTCAATAAATATATAAAAGTTAAATAAGTATCTCTTCCTCAGACCAGTTTGTGCCCTGCTTCTCCGTGAGAGATGAGCAATGAGGAGAAACAATCTTCATTTTTTTTTGCTGTCGAATCAATGCAGGTTGCTGTAGTTCCTTTGTAATAAAATAAATAAATGAAAAACCCTGTAAGAATTAATTGAATTAAGTGAGTCAGATGTATACCTACACTTTATATGGTTTAGATTTCAGATTGGACACTTGCTACGTTTTGCATTATAAGATGACTTTTTCATTGTTATAAATTTGATTTGAATAAGGATTTATGTTCATTTTATTATATCAGACTAAAACTATATATCAGTGTATCTGAGATTACCCAATTTTCTTTCAACCTTATGTGTTATCCATCACTTCACTGTCAGGAATTGACCTGTCAAATTAAGTTTCCTGGTTTAAGTAAAGTTAACTAGATTTAAATCACTTGCACTTTCATTAGCTACATTGTTCTGGTTAGGACTAATAATGTTTGTTCAGGAACCCATTTTGGTTGGCCATGTAGGTCTTCTAAACCTCATTTATCTGTCTTAATTCTCCCCTTTCTTCCTCTTTTCTTCTCCTGCTGCATTTATATTCCTGCTAGTCTCTTTCATTTCCATCCACCACTTTCCTTCAATCCGCCGAAGAAATGGCTGCTCTGCCTCAAGTGATCATATTGGTCCAGCCATTTCTTGAGATGAATTTTTCACACACTCCAGACTAATTAGTAAAAGCAGCATTTGAAAGATCTATCTAAGTGAAAACAAAGGAGAAACTAAATAAGAAGAAATAGTAAAAATGTTGATTCTGTTTGGAGATCTGTACACACTATTCTATAGCATTTGCAGAAAGTCTGTATTTGCACCAAAACTCTACACCAGAGACCAGCCATTTTAGAGTCAAGGCAATGTCAGGAGCTGTCATGAGTCATTGCAGCCTCATTGTTTACATTTCACATTTAATATAGTGGTAATGTAGGCTTTATGGCACTGTATTTAAATTTTTGTTTTCTTAATTCTTTAAGGATGTCTGTTAGTCACTTATGATATCCAGCTAATAGTGGTTAGTTTCATTTGAAGGATTGTGGTAACATTTGTTAGGATGCATGCATTTTTTAAGGGCAATTGTAAGTACACTGTTTTATTTGTTGTGCAGGAGGAGACTTTCTAAGGCACTATGATGAACTGAGCACCTACATCTCCTTTTTGCCTTTTCACAATATTCCTCCATAATGTTCTTTTTACTGTTCTGTTGCCTATTTCATTGCAACAGTTGTTATAATGTGAGCCTGTTGAGTGAAGGTGTAATCCTGGACTCAGAATCTTTCATTCGGGAGACCTCATCCAGAAGAGATCAGATGTTATAAGAGCTCAAGAACACACTTTTTTCATTGTGAAATCTGTGTTGGTGGTTATGTATGTTTTGCTGGCCCCAGCAGGATGGAATCCAGGCTCTATTGAACACACAGCAAGGTATTGTAGATTCCCTGCCATGATGGACTTTTCTGGACAGCTCTTGTCAGGGAGCACCATTTTCTCTTCCTACCTGAGCTGCACATGTAATAGATGCATCCAGCCTTGGCTGGTGGCTCACCTTAGTCCAACTGTTCGTTTAGCAGGAAGAGGCCAAACTCAATTTATTGGAATAAAGGGCAGTCAAGGACCATACACATCTCTCCATCTGCCAGGCAAAGAAAGCATCCTAGCAGATCACCTGAGCCACAAGTACTATGCTCATCAGAGACTATGGTCTCTGAAAGATGCTATAATCAAGTCCGTATTTCAGAAACAGGGGACCCCCCCAAATAGATTTATTTTGCCACTAGACACAACACTCCCTTCAGTTCTCTATATTCTTGTGTCAGAATTTTCTGTCTCATCCCTCTTATGCTTCTACTCCTCAGTGTTATCAGGAAGATAAAAGCAAGAAAGAATCCATGTGACTTTTTCACAGCTCCACAGTTGAAATAGCAAATATAGTTCACAGACTTGTTGTCTATGAAAACAAAACCCTCCATATCATCTATAACCTTTCCAATATCTTGGTCTTGGAAATGGGGTCAGATCTTGCATCCAGAAGATTGGAACATGTTACCTCAGTAGAAATAGAAAGCAGTTGTTTATTGGAGATGCAGCAGCTATTAGTGGAGAACCAAAAGGCCTCAACCAAGCCCAGTTCTTTTGAAATGGTAGAGAATTTTCAACCTGGGTGTACAGGAGGAGAAACTACATGGTCCAGTGGATAGGTCACTGCATTGGACTGTGACTTGGGAAACATGGTTTGTTGGTGCTACCATTGACCCGCTTTGTGACCCTGGATAAATTGCTTACCCCTCTTTGTGCCAGTCCATCCCCAGTCTTTAATGTTTGGATTGAATCTCTTTGAGACACAGTCCCTTCATCCCTAAATATCTATACAGTGCCTAACACAATGGGGCCCTGATCTCAGTTGAGATCTCTAGGCACTATTATAATACAAATTATGACAATATTAGCCAAAATTGGGTAACTAAATTGACTTATCTGATATTTTTATGCAGTATTCTTTTGCTTTTAAGGTTTGAGTCTACACTGTCTAGGGAAGCAATCCTGTAATCTTTAAATATCCCTATTGTTAGATAACAATAAATATGCCTATTGTTAGATAATCCCCCAAGGATAGGGATCTGCACAGTACAGCAATTCTCAAATGAGCAGGGTTACTCACCTCTAATTGGAGACCTCAGATTGTTACCTGTGCAGATCCATCCTCTTCCACTTCTGTGGAATCCATTATTTTCTGAATGAACACCCAAGGGAATAAGATGCACTGTTCATTTATTTTATCCTTGGAAATAAAATAGATTTACAAATTTTAAAAAGTCTTAAAAAAATTCTAACATAGTGAAATGTCCCAATGGATGGTGTAGAGCAGGGATCGACAACCTTTGGCATGCGATTTGTTTACCTGCCGCGTCCGCGGGTTCGGCTGATCGCGGCTCCCACTGGCCACGGTTCACCGCTCCAGTCCAATGGGGGCTGCGGAAAGCGGCGGCCCGCACATCCCTCAGCTCACGCCGCTTCCTGCAGCCCCCATTGGCCTGGAGCAGCGAACCGCAGCCAGTGGGAGCCGCGATCTGCTGAACTCGCGGACGCAGCAGGTAAACAAACCAGCCCGGCCCACCAGAGTGCTTACCCTGGCGGGCCGCGTGCCAAAGGTTGTAGATCCCTGGTGTAGAGTGGTGTGTGGAATTATTTTATTTGGCTTAATGTTTTAAATTCTCTCATTGAGACGTGCTTCAGCTCACTGTCTGACATATTATTTAGTGTCTAAGCAGTATGTGATCTTGTGTGAACTTGCTGACTTTTTTGTTGGCAGATGATATTATCATGCACTGTTCACGTAGTCACTTAGAACAGAATGAATTATATTTTAACTAACTTTAGCAATATGGTAAATGATTCACTTATTGTGCCGCTGCTAAATTATACATACGAGTATTAGTATTTTCCCAATTTGCAGATATGGAAAGGAAAACGTATTCCTTCAGTACTGTGCCATGCACTTGGAATGTAAAATATAATATCTTTTATGGTACAATATGAACAATATATGCTAGTGAATGCTTTATATGTTTTATACTCACTGACAGTCTGGCAATGGATACAATGTTTTTATGGACATACTCCTATATTTTGGTGTATTTTATATATTTCATGAATTGCACAAAATTAAGATGATTTGATAATTAGAAAATATTCAAAATATTCAATTTTTTATACTTACTTTTATTTCAAGACCTGTAAATTGTTTAAAGTTTCAAAGAACTTGTGTGTGTGTGAGAGAGTAATTTACACGACTAGTTTAAACTGGTAATGTAGCAGTTGCATTGAACTTTCCCTCTTTCAAAATCTATTCATGCACAAACCCTCTTACCCAACCACTGGGAACAACTGAAAGACCTGAGTCAGTGTTAAGTAACATCACAGAAACATAAGGTCATGTATTGCGTTTTCCCTAATAGCCTCCTAATACATTGATAATCTGAGGTTGGGTGTCTCTGGGCTTTTCTTCTAGGATGGATTTGACTCCCTCACAGTGAAAAATATACTTTTAGTGAAAAATATACTTTTTTTTTTAATCTGTTTGACACATACACCTCTACCCCGATATAATGCTGTCCTCAGGAGCCAAAAAATCTTACTGTGTTATAGGTGAAACCGCGTTATATCGAACTTGCTTTGATCCACCAGAGCGTGCAGCCCTGCCCCCCTGGAGCACTGCTTTACCGCGTTATATCCGAATTTGTGTTATATCAGGCCGCTTTATATCGGGGTAGAGGTGTAGTAGGGAGTGAATGAGTCTAATTTTAATATGTGTGAAATCTTGGCCACATGGAAATCAATGAAAAAAATTCCCATTGACCTCAATGGGGTGAGGATTTCACCGTATATCATTAGCTGAGAAATTTAGTGCTTGGAAGTTTGTTTTTGTTTTCTGACTTGTTCTTGGATCAATACCAAAAGGAATATACAAATAGAAGTTACATTTCAGACTTAATATTGTATATGTAATGCAGTCTCAGATGTGCCTCAGAAAGTGTTAGGTACCTTTGCTGAGAAGTGATGACTTTGCAGATCAACATTGGTGATAGTGGCTAGCAGCTGTCATAGCTCGCTTTTAATTTTTCTCCATGACGTCAGTGCACCATCTTGTAAACTATATAAACCTCTCAGCCTAGTCAGCTCTCTCACATAACTAATTTGTTTTTCACTTGTTTGCTTTGTAGGTGAATAATTCTATAAATTATTATTCAAGAGATTATACTTTTCTCTCCAAGTACTGTGTAGTTTCAATACGCTAGCTGGCTTGGGGAAACTTAATTTTTGCTAAGTTGTTTGTATAACAGGGGTCACTGGACTAAGTGGAGAGAGCTCGTGGGAACTAGAAGCACTCTTCTGTACTTTTCTCCCACCAAATTAAAGAAAACAATGTGCATGTGCATTTGCCCTGCAACAGTTCTAAACTATGATAGACTTTTTTAACAAGAAAAAAATAAAGGTCAACGATTAACTTTTTTGATTAAAAGAAACTGGCTGCTTTTGCATTTTTCTTAGTATACCATAGTGAGTTAGTAGTTCCAAGAATTACATAGCCACTGATAGGCTGAGACTTTTTCTTTGGTGGTATTGGGAACTAACTTTACTAAAATAAAGCTAGTGCAATAATATAATTAAATTGTAGTGGGTTTTTCCTCCGGTTAAAAATTTCAGGAAACTAAATGCAGATAAAAGCCCAAGTGAAATTTAAAAATATCTGATTCTGATAATGGTGCAAACCTTCTGTGCTTGAACTTGTCATTGTAAATAAGGGATTGTGCCAAAGGTGAAAAGAATTAGTGATCTTGCAACTTGTTCAAGAGGTGAACTGCACTAAACTCTCTTCACTCCTCAGTTAATATTCCATTTTGGAAAAGTAAAGTTAGCTTTGCTTTTAGATTTATACAGTAGATTTCTTTTTTCTCTTTCCCTCTGACTGGTTCTTTCTGCCCCTTTCTCCTCTTCTGTTCTCTTCCCACCCAAATTGTAAGTATGAAGTAATTACTGAGGTTTCCTAATCATGAGCTACTCAGGTTCCCGACCTAGGGACCCGCTAGCGGCATCCACTTACTGCCCTCCTCCAACTCTCCTCTACTGCCTACTTCCCTGGGCCACTTCCCCGTAGCCCCAGCATCTTTTCTGCCCCTTTGTGTCAGGGCCCCAGTCTGGCAGTCATCAGCCTAGAGCTCTCCCAGTCTCTGCTGACCCTGCCCAGCACTGCTCTGTTTTAGGTGCTTGTTTAAGAGCCAGTTTTTCTCCCTTTGCCCTCCAGGGAGAGACTGCGCTCCTCTCTGCCCTATAGCCTTCTTATAGGGCCCAGCCTGGCCCTGATTGGCTGCTTTCAAGCCTCTACTTGATTGGCTTCTAATAAGCCCTTCCAGTGTTGGCGGGGGCTCTGTGCAGCCTCTCTGGCTTGCTTGAACCCCATCCGTGCCAGAGTGGGGTAGTTGCCCCACTACACAAGGACAAAAATTAGTATATTGTCTTGCTCATACACATTCAAAAATACCCATCTTCACCTCCCTCCTTTCACCTCCAGGATTGGTGTTTCATGCATTCTTTTATTAGCGTTCTTCCTACCATATGAAAACACAATTCTTCTCTGATCGTGCTGTTGGATCTCCACAGATGAAACCAGAGAGTCCTTTTGACTTCATTGGGTCTACCACAGAGGCACAAGGATCTGCATATGCAGACCTGATTGCAGAATTGGAATCAATGTTTGAAAAGACCAGCAGTAGTCAGTTCAGATCTGGTGATTTTAATGTAATCTACTAAACACAGCAAAAATAAAAAAGATAACTGATCCTATTTTTGTCATATAGAGGAAGGTTAGGAAATTTAAGGGAAAGTTGTAGTTGCGGTTTCGAAGAACAAACATATCAAATAATTACTTTATAAAGTGTCACATACTATATATTCTACAGTATGCAAATCAGGAAATAAAAATATATTATTTTCACTTCATTAGCAGATAACTGAATTAGACGTCCAAGATTAAACATTTATTTACTTTATGTAACTTATAAGTAAAACAATTTATGCAAATTTTATATTCTGTTCAGTGAGCCCTATTTGAAAGACACAAATCTGAGATGAGTTAATTTAAATAAAATAATACTTGAATTTGGCATTCAGTGAATGAGAAAACTTTTACCCTTAAGTACTACATACCTCTGAAAACTACAGTTATGCATATTATAATTTAACTGAATGTTGCATATAATTGAAAATCAGTGTAGAGTCTTGTTTAATAGTAATAATATCAGTATATGAATTTACTATAGCATTTGTATAATTGCAACCAGTGCTGATCCTCCCGCTCAAACTCCTGTTTCTTCATTACAGCTGGAACTGATTTGGGGCAAACTCACACAAAGTGTGGGTTTAAAGACTGTGAATCAGGATTGTTTCCATTTAATAGTTTTCAGATGTTTAGCTATAGATAATATACATGGATAATAGTAATGGGAATCATTAGAAGTACATCATGTGATAGACCTTTATATATATATATAGAGAGAGAGAGAGAGAAAGAGAGAGACTGACTTGATGTATACCTGACTAGATAAGTAGGATTTGTCATTCAGAATCAGACTCCTTGTGTAGCTAATATAACAGTGTTCTCTGGTAGGAGAGAATTCCTGTTGCTTCAGAGGAATGCAAAACAATTCCCAAAATTCTTCTATCCATCTGTGTAAAATTGTATACAGGAGAATCAGGATTTTGAACCTCATAGACAATCAATATGCACCTTTAAAGTTAAAATGAAAAATGAACGTTGGTGTCAGTGTCATAAAGTGGTCAAGTATGCATAAGTTTTATTACCTGGTGCATGGGGTTCAAAACCTACATTCAGAGCCTCCCAGGTGCAATTTTTTTTCACCTATACCAGCCATGCACAGAGAAAATCTGTGTATTTGACAGAAATTATAAGTGCTGTTTGTCAAAATTGTTTGAAGGGAAATTCTGAACCCATTTTTAAACTAAGAAAAGTTCAAACTTGTATTAATAACAACTTACAAATAGCTTCTGATCAATCACCAGTTCAAAAAGTCTAGTAATGGAATATATGATTTTTGGAACAAGAAATTGATCAATTAAAGTTAGTCCTCTTCTATGGAGGGAAGATGAAGTACAGTGTAACATTTTGCAAATTAAGAACAGATGCCTGAATTTAGAATGATAAAAGCCAGGAAGATTGAGGAGCAAGTCTAGAGAGGATTACACAGGCTGGTGTGATTTTTGGAATATTCAGTTATTGCTTGCTTAACTACAAATACTCATGTAAGCAACATTTGTTCTCGATTTCTCTCATAAGCAAACTAAAACTTGCATTCACTTCTTTTAAATGCATATAACATACTTTGCCGTAAGACTACATACCTTCTTGGCTGTTACCTTAGCTGGCAACACAGGTTCTGATTCCCTTGCCAGAGTTGGTTAATCTGAGGCCCCTTTTTTTTCCTCTTTGAAGACCTTTGAAATATCTTGAAACCTTATTATAAATATTCATCAAGTTTATTTTTTCCCCACAGTTGTTACACTGTATGCTACTTTAGGAGGCCCAGCAATAGTACATGGACTAAATGAAAGTGAGGTGACAACCATCATTACTAGTAAAGAACTGATGCAAACAAAATTGAAGGTAAGGAATATGCCTTTTCTTTTTGAATAAATCTGTTGTAGTGTATGTGATCTGGTGTTTTTGGAGACTAAAGGCTGATGTATATGGCCCAATTTATTGATTTACTTGCCTTTCGTAATGCATGTATTTAACATGTTACAGATTTGTTTCTTTTTTCACAATATAAGAAAACAGAAACATCAAACATTTTCTAAAGCAAAATGTAGGGCGTGATTTTACACTCCGTGACTCTTGTGCAGTTATCTGTACCAGTACCAAGTAAGGCTTTAATCTTTTTAATATACAATGCATGGTTGGAATGATGAGCCCATACACAACCCCGTTGAAACTAGAAGGGCTGCTTCTTCGAGAGAGATGTCCCTGTGGGTGCTCCACTCCAGGGGTTCGTGCGTCCCTGCGCCTTCACTCTGAGATTTTTACAGCAGTACTCGTACGAGTCGCACACTCGCAGAGCCTGCCCCCCAGCTCTGAGTGTACAGTTCCTTCCCTACCGTCCCTGGCCTGAGATGGAGCTCAGCAGAGTCATTAGAGAATTTCTTCTCTTCCTTGTTCAACTTTTTTCCCCTCTTAGTTTAGCTTACCAGAAATAGTTAGGTACCCTTTTCCCATCTCTTCTCTTCTCTTTAAAGCAAAAAAAACAAAAACAAAAACTTTTTTTGTTCCTATCAGTGCAGCCGCTTCTGACATGCCTGGCTCTCCAGGTTTTAAGCGCTGCTCTAACTGTAATGATGCCATCCCTCTTTCAGATGGCCACTCTAAATACATTAAATGTCTGGGGGAGTCCCACATCCCCCAAAAATGTGTCCACTGCAGCAAGTTGAAATCGGGTAACGCAAAGAAAGGGAGCTGCGGCTAAAACTGCTCCTGCTGCAAAAATCTCTTGGACCAGCCTCAGACCCGGGCTCTGACTCTACTGTACACCACAGCCCCCTTGCTTCAAAGAGACAAAAGAAAGCTTAAAAAAAAATCAGTCTCTCTCACCCGCAAAGGGTATTTGCAGGGACAAGCCTTCTCTGGGTACTGGTTCCCTCCCCGCGCTCCCCTGGCTGAGTACCTTTGATGCGCTGGGCTCCTCTGGCGCCACGCAAAACCTGCCTGCGACTGCGGCGGACGCACTAACCTCTGGTGCCGAGGCTTTAGGCTTTCAGTTGCCTGCCTCTCACAAGGCACTGTTCTGCACCGCAATGGAAGCGGTGCCGATGCATACTAGCCTGCCTGACCCCCCGCAGGCTCCTCTCACTCTCCCGGCACTGTCAGCCTTTGAGCTAGCTGGCAGTAACAGAACGCTCAGGACACCCGTGCAGAGGAATCCCTCCTCACAACAAATTCCTCTCGCTCAGCCCTCCCCTCACAGAGGCACTGCAGCGCGCAGTTCACACACTCAAGGTACCTCCTGGTGTCACCTATCTTGCAGTCACCCCTACTTAACACCTACTTCTCTCCAGACCCTCAGGCAAGGTCCGCACAGTTTTCCTCCAATGATGAGGAACCTGGGCTGCAGGGAGAATTTTCACCTTATCAGATCTCCTGTCCACAGACCCCCGTCAAGAGAGGTCATAGAAAAGCTGCCTTGTCCTACTCCGAGGGTCCTGCTCCATGGTGCGTGAACCCCTGCATGGCACCACCCATGCCCTTCCCACCACAGTGGCAATATTGGGCTACAGGCGCGCCTTATACTCGACACCACACTCGTTATACCAATGTAGCCAGCTGTGAGACCTGCTCAGTACCACCAGCTGACAACCCTGCCACTGACTCCAGACACCAGGCAGCCCTGTCACAACCGCAAGAGCAAGCACGGCCTGCCTCTAACCCGGTAGAACCAGTTGTTCCGCCTGATGAAGCATTGCTTCCTCCTCCTCCAACGTCTTTGGACAACTTCTCAACATTTCAAGACCTGTTTAAAAGAGTTGCCAATGAGCTACGAATTAACCTGGAGGAAGTTCCTGAACAGCAGCATGAGCTAACTGACATCCTGCAGCCCTCTTCTTCTTCTAGAATTCTTCTAGAATTGCATTACTTATCAACACAGCCCTTTTAGAACTTGCCAAGGCCATTTGGCAAACCCCGGCTGCAAGCCTGCCTACCTGTAAGAGAGCAGACCGAAAGTATTTTATTCCTTCCAAGGGCTCGTAATTCCTTTTTACTCACCCAGTGCCAAACTAGCTGGTAATAGACGCAGTTAACCAAAAGAACAAACACCAGTTTCCCTGCTCCACCCCTTCCGACAAGGACAGTAAGCGATTAGATCTGCTCGGACGTAAGGTATACGCTTCTCCCATGTTGCAGTTTCGCATTTCTAATTATACAGCCGTTCTAGCAAAGTACGACCACAAAAATTACAATAAATTCATGGATTTTATTGATCACATTCCAGAAGAAAAGAAACAACAGTTTACAGCCATAGTTTCCGAGGAGCAAATCCTCTCCTGCACTGCTCTTCAAGCTGCCCTTGATGTGGCCAATACTGCGGCATGGTCACTGCCACAGCAGTCGTGATGTGCCAAGGGTCATGGCTCTCGTCCTCTTCCTTTCCCCGAGAGGTCCAGAGTACCATTGAGGATCTCCCCTTCGACGGGAGACAAACTATTCGCCGCCTCCACAAATGACGTACTCCACTCCATGAAGGACTCCAGGGCAACTCTCCGTTCTCTAGGAATTCAAACCTCTATGACCAGAAGGTGACAATATAGATACCAGCCTTACCAGCGACAACACTACCCCACATACACCCAGCAATTCCATAGGTCTCATGAGCAACAGCAACAACTGCAACGCCAGAGATCCAGATACCAACGCCGCCGTCGCAACTCCTTGGCAGCGTCTCAAGCCCCTCCGACCAATAAGCAGATTTGAAGCCTTGGTCAAGGGTATAGAAAACAATATTCCCACTTCAGCGCTTACACCACCTGCCCCTATTTTTGGGCACTGCCTATGCCCATTCTCCCTGTGACAGGTTGGGTCACAGAAACCCCCTTGGGAACTGCCAACTTGCCAAGACTACTACTTCCTCTGCTTTCCCTGCCAGCCTGGGACTCCAGCACCCTGTCTTGTTGAGCCAGATACACCAGTCCGCTCCAACACAGACCCAGGGTCTGAACCACGTGCCCCAAAGCTGCAGACTTAACTGAAAGTAATTTACAGATGTGTTCCAACTCCCAATGGGGTCCAAACTCCCAATGGGGTCCAAACTCCAAATAAATCCGTTTTACCCTGTATAAAGCTTATACAGGGTAAACTCATAAATTGTTTGCCCTCTATATCACTGATAGAGAGATATGCACAGCTGTTTGCCCCCCCACCCCCACCCCAAGTATTAATACATACTCTGGGTTAATTAATAAGTAAAAAGTGATTTTATTAAATACAGAAAGTAGGATTTAAGTAGTTCCAAGTAAAGACAGACAGAACAGAGTGAATCACCAAGTAAAATAAAATAAAACACGCAAATCTAAGCCTAATACAGTAATAAAGCTGAATACAGATAAAATCTCATCCTCAGAGATGTTTCAATAAGTTTCTTTCACAGATTGGACACCTTCCTAGTCTGGATACAATCCTTTCCCCTGGTACAGCCCTTGTTCCAGCTCAGGTGGTAGCTAGGGGATTTCTCATGATGGCTGCCCCCTTTTCTCTGTTCCACCCATTTATATATCTTTTGGATAAGGCGGGAATCCTTTGTCCCTCTGGGTTCCCACCCCCCACCCCCAATGGAAAAGCACCAGGTTAAAGATGGATTCCAGTTCAGGTGACATGATCGCATGTCACTGTAAGACTTCATTACCCACTTGCCAGCACACACATATACAGGAAGACTCACAAGTAAAACAGAGCCATCTATAGTCAATTGTCTTGGTTGCTGGGAGCCGTCAAGATTCCAAACCACCATTAATGGCCCACACTTTGCATAATTACAATAGGCCCTCAGAGTTATATTTCCTATTCCCATGACTTCTTAACAGAAAAGAAAACCGGGGGGATGGCGACCGATCCTCGACCTCAGGCGGCTAAACAAATTTATCAAAAAGCAAAAGTTCAAAATGGTTACCCTCACCACCATAATCCCAGTGCTGGAGCAGGGCAATTGGTTTTCAGCCCTCGACCTACAGGACGCTTATTTTCATGTGACTTTTCACCCAGCCCACAGACGTTTTCTTCGTTTTACCCTTGGTTCAACACATTTTCAATACAGGGTGTTGCCCTTTGGCCTATCTACCGCCCCCCGAGTTTTCTCCAAACTCCTAGCTGTGGTTACTGCCCACCTCAGGAAACGGGGGGTTATAATATTTCCTTACCTCGATGATTGTCTCCACAAAGCTCAACGTTCAATGAAGCTCTTCGATCCACGCAGCTTACCATCACTTGCTTCCTTTCCCTTGACCTGCAAATAAAAACAAATCCACCTTATCTCCTACCCAACAACTGGAGTTCATAGGAACGCACCTCAATTCCCAAACGGGAATAGCGTCTCTCCCGCTTGATTGTTTCAACACCATAAAACTCCTGGTTACAAAACTTCACAGCAGTCCCCAGGTCACTGCATGAGACTGCCTGCAACTATTAGGCCACATGGCCTCGTGTACTTTCTCGGTCAAAAATGCACGCCTATAGATGAGGTGCTTCCAAGCTCGGTTGGCCACCATTTACAGACCGAACATATGCGCTCAAAACAAGTCTCTATCTATACCCTTCAGAGTCAAAGACTTCCTCTGATGGTGAACAGTTCCCTCCAACCTCTGCTCAGGAGTCCCTTTTCTCCAGGAGTCCCTTTTCTCCAGGACTCCCCATTACTCATAATGACTACTGATGCATCCCTCACGGGATGGGGAGCACACATGTCCCACCACACACCCCAAGGGCTATGGTTTTCCACCGAAGCCTCCCTACACATAAATGTCCTAGAACTGCGAGCCATACGCAATGCCTGCCGTCACTTCCTCCCATTTATTCAGAACCAACATGTTCAGATAATGACAGACAACATTGCATGCATGTTCTATGTCAGCAGGCAGGGAGGGCCTCGATCTCACTCACTTTGCACAGAAACCATGAAGCTCTGAAATTGATGCCTCGCGAACAACATCCAGATATCAGCCACCTATCTTCCTGGGGCCCTGAATACCACCGTGGACAAACTAAGCAGACGTTTTCCCTGGGATCACGAATGGGAGATAAACGACACGATCATACGCAATATATTCCACGTTTGGGGCTATCCAACCCTGGACCTCTTAGTGACTGCGAAGAACAAGAAATGTCCAGAATTTTGCTCCAGAGCGGGATTGGGCAAACATTCCCTAGGAGATGCGTTCCTGATCTCATGGGCTCAACACTTAATGTATGCTTTTCTCCCAATACCAGTTCTCCGCAAAGTTCTGACAAAGATACGAACAGATCGTGCCACGGTAATTCTGATTGCCCTGTCGTGGCCCAGACAACCATGGTTTCCGTTCCTCACCAGAATGTCAATTCTCCCACCGATTTCGTTGCCCCTTACTCCAAACCTCCTATCGCAGCAACACAGCTGATTTCTTCACCCCAACCTGTCCATGCTTCACCTCAAAGCTTGATTCCTACATGGTTCTCCCAAAACGAACTAGCATGCTCTAAGCAGGTTCAAAGAGTGCTCCTACATAGCAGAACACAATCTACTCGCATCACTTATCTCCAAAAGTGGAAGCGATTCACACAGTGGTGCTCAACTAAACAACTTCCTCCTACTTCTGCACCTCTTCCGCCCATACTTGACTACCTATTAGACCTTAAGCAATCTGGCCTTTCTTTCAGCTCCATCAAAGTCCACTTAGCTGCTATTACAACTTTTCATGACAAGATCGACGATACCTCTGTTTTTGCTCATCCAATCACCAAGCGTTTTCTCAAAGGGCTCCAATCCCTATACCTGGATATTAAACCACCTACCCTTCCGTGGGACCTTCACTTAGTATTTTCTTGCTTAACTCAACAACCATTCGAGACCCTAGCCACTTGCTCCGTCTTACACCTCTCCATGAAAAAAGCATTCTTAGTGGCAATCACCTCCGCCAGATGTGCAGGAGAAATAGCAGCTCTCATGGCGGACCTACCATACGCACTATTTTTTAAGGACAAGGTTACCCTCCGACTACACCCCAAATTTCTTCCAAAGGTGCATTTGTCATTCCATATCAATGAGCCAATACAACTACCAACCTTCTTTCCTAAACCACATGCAAACTCTTTTGAATCCACCACAATGCATACATTAGATGTACGCAGGGCTTTGTCCTTCTATTTGGATAAAACCAAGCCCTTTAGAAACTCTTCTAGACTCTTTGTCTCCATTGCGAAGCGCTCCAAAGGGACACCTATTTCTGCCCAGAGACTTTCAAACTGGATTTTTGAGTGTATCCGACTGTGCTATCAGATAAAGAAAGTTACACCTCCAGCCGGCATCAGAACTCACTCCACTAGATCTCTGGCTACCTCCGTGGCTTTTCTGCGCAAAGTTCCTCTGGCTGACATCTGTAAAGCGGCTGCTTGGACTTCTGAACACACATTTGTTAAGCATTATGCCCTTACTCAAGACCCTCTCTCTGATACATGATTAAGCAGAGCTGTATTATCTACTGCATTCCTACCAAATCTGAAGTCCCTACCTCCTTGAGATACACTACTTTTAAGTCACCTGGAGTGGAGCACTGTGATCGGTGTCGGTCCGCCTACCCGCTAGGGGGCGGTGGGGAGCT
>NW_020664439.1:13603606-13671868 GCF_002925995.2 Terrapene triunguis
GGCCCTTTTACCTCCGGTTCGGAGGGCAGCCACCCTGGCTCCCTACAAGCACCCACGGGGATCTCTCTCAGAAGAAGAAGAGGAGGAAGAGGAAATAGTAGTAGTAGTAACTCACCTGTGCAGTAACTGACGTTCTTCGAGATTGAGTGTCCCTGTGGGTGCTCCACTACCCACCCTCCTCCCCTCTACTTCGGAGTTGGAGTAGCATCCGTTGTAGAGAAGGAACTGAGGAGACTGGTTGCGCACACGTACTATTAAGGTACACTCAGAGCGGGGGGACAGTCTCTGCGTGTGCGCAACTGGTACAAGTATTGCTGTAAAAATCTCCGAGTGAAGGCGCAGGGACGCACCAACACCTGGAGTGGAGCACCCACAGGGACACTCTCTCAAAGAACATCAGTTACTGCACAAGGTGAGTAACCTCCTCTTACAGATAGCAGGAATCTGCCCACCTGCTGGACGTTGCAGAGTTGAGGTGTAAAAAGCTACCAGTCTGATTTGTTAGGGGTTTACACATACTTTATAAGCCCATTACCCTTTTGCAAAGCAGTGCAGTGCAGAATCACTCATAAGTTATATAAGTAAGCAAGAAAGCATGTTAATTTATCCATCTACTAACATCTAAAGTAGCCGAACAAGACGTCAGAAAGTGTTACCCCAGTGATTTAACTCTCTTACTAGTGTTGAGTCATTCAGATACTAAGTTGATGGTTTCAGTAGAAGAGTTTGGATGGGGTAGTGCCACTACACTGGGAAAATTAATAATAATTTTACTTGCACTGGTGCAACTATACTGGTCCTACAAATTGAGGATGCTATTATGTAGACAAGGTGCAGGCATTTTTAATATCTTATTTAACCTTACTGAGCTCGGTAGCTAAAATACCTCCATACAAAAGAGCTGGATTCGTGCAGAAAAATGCTCACATTTGGCTTGTGAAAACAATGCCAAAGAAAGTAAAAGAGTTAGTCTTGAATCTGTCACCTTTAGCAGAAAACAGGGCAGGTGAGGTTAGCCCTACTTGTGTTTTGTAGAGCATTCTAAGATCATGGTTATGTACTTTCAGTATCCTGAGTGAGCAGAAATGAAGCAAATGGGCAGAGCAGAATAATGCATAAAGTACATATGCAATAATAAATGTGACAAAATTCAGCACTCGTAGTTTATTATTAATTGTTTTCCCAGCAGACAATGGATTGTGCAACGTGGCACCCTTGTGTTTATGAGTCAGTGTCATTTTTAGAAATGGGAGATCAGCTTAAGCATTTTTATTAAAGTAGCTTAAAGGTTAAATCTGTCAAGTCTAATAGCATCCTTTCTAATTACAAATAAGAATATGTTAAATTTAGCATCGTACACCTCTACCCTGATATAACGCAACCCGATATAACACGAATTCGGATATAACACGGTAAAGCAGTGCTCCAGGGGCGGGGCGGGAGGGGGGTGCTGTGTACTCCGGTGGATCAAAGCAAGTTCTATATAACGCCGTTTCACCTATAACACGGTAAGATTTTTTGGTAGAGGTGTAGTTGGAAAAATAAGTAAATTTGATGAGAAAATTTTCCCCAGCTTAAAAATGGCCACACTCAGCATGGAATCAATTTTACTTAAACAAAAGTCAGAGTGCTTTGTCATTAATTCATGGATTCAGTTTGAAATCTTAAATAATTTAAGATCCAAAAACTGGCTAATGCATATATGCAGAAATGTAAGTACCTTTTTATAAATTCTAAAGTATTATAACTAACTACTGTATTTTTGTAACTATTTCCATAAAGAGGTTTGGATAAGATTAAAAAGAAAGTTTTCACTAAGCCTCTGAAAAATGCTATTTATGAAATAGTTAATTCCTCCCACTCAGAAATGAATCTAACCCTTGATTGTATTATTAAGACTGGTTCTTAATATATACCTAAGAGTTTGTTAGTCATTAGGACTATTGGATTGGTCTTTAAATTACATTTTTCTCCAGAAGCTGAGTGCAGAATATTCAGAGTGCTCCCAGACCTTACTGACTCAGAAGATATGAAGAAGGGACTTCTAATTTGCATTCCACACTTAGTAGCACATTGTGCAGCCATTAGACCCCTGAGCTGGTGCAACACTTTTTTTTTTTAAAGCCAAAAATTGTGGTGTTCCATTTAGAGTCAGGAATCCCTAAACTGTATTTTTAAATTTCCTTTTGGATAGTTACAAGAATTTGTACTAAGCAAATAAAAACTAGAATGAATAGAGTGTTTATGTACGCATGTGTGTTAGAATTTTCTCTGACCAGCATTTTACATTTTGTCTTGTATCCTTAGAATTGTGGTCAGTATTCTTAGTTGCACTAAAACTTAGATTTTGCTTTTAGTAATAAATACTATTTGACTATTCATTTTGCTAGACTTCTATTTGCTGCAGAGCATATTTTAAATACCGTACTAAACATTGCATTACAAGAAATAGCAGAGGAGACAAACTGAGACATTCATTCTGAGCTTAGTGTTACCTATGAATTGACAGTGTGATCCTTTTCATCAGTATTCGGTGGGAGTGGCAGGTGGCCAGCACGTCTTCTCAACAAGAGCACACAAAAATGGAGGCACCCAAAATTAGTGGGCAGTTGTGAAAATGTTGGCCTTAATTTTATGTTTAAAGAAAAGCTTAGATTAACCCTGATGTCCCAGAAATCTGACAGTGGGAAGCTGCAGTTTTTACCCAAAGACTGACTTTATTACAATTTAGTCGTTTACATCAATAATATTTTACATATGCAGTAAAAATATTTTGTTTCTTTCCTGGCACAAACTTTTGCACCAGCTTTCTGTGCAAAATGAAACATATGTATCCATTTCCACAGGAAATTGTTTCTCAGGTTCCACTATTGCGGCATATTATTACTGTGGATGGCAAACCAACAACATGGTCAGAATTCCCCAAGGGTATCATTGTTCACACTATGGCTTCCGTGCAAGCAATGGGGGCCAAGGCAGAGAATGGTATGTACATTTAAAATATTGGGGTTGCAGAAACTGTACTCCAGCTAACCCTGACTGAGTCAGGAGAGGAAGATTATAGCCCTTTACTGCTGAAAATCTTGTTAAACCATTTATGTATAAATTATATATCTAACAAATTGCTTTTTGATACAACTTGTTATTGAAAAGTTTTAATTGGAAAAACACAGAAAGATACAAATTTTCTATTTTTTTTTTTTTTGGCCACACGGCTTTTTCTCTTGACATGTTGGGTTTTTCAAAAAAGCAGGGTGGAAAGACTTGCATTAAAGCTGTTTTTCCCTGTCCTTAAATTTCATATAAATTGAACAATACTTTGTAGTATGGTCATTTTTCCAACATTGATGAAGAAGCATTAATTTGTAGCATTCAAGGTATTTAGAGACCACAAAATATAGTATATTTTATTTACACTTTGGTATATTGCTAAATTTGAGCATAAATACACACTAGAAGTAACATGTAAAATCTATTTTAAATTTGGACTATTACAACTTTGTTTAAATTATTTTTACTGTATTTTAGAACAGAGGTGGGCAAACTTTTTGGCCTGAGGGCCACATTGGGGTTGCAAAACTGTATGGAGAACTGGGTAAGGAAGGCTGTGCCTCCCCAAACAGCCTGGCCCCCACACCCTATCCACCCCCTCCCACTTCTCGCCCCCTGACTGCCCCCCTCAAAACCCCTGACCCATCCAACCCCCCCGCTCTTTGTCCCCTAACTGCCCCCTCCTGGGACCCCCACCCCTAACTGCCCCCGGGATCCCACCCCCCCTCCAAACTCCCTGTTCCCAGTCTCCTGACTGCCCCGACCCCTATCCACACCCCCGCCCCCTGACAGGCCCCCCGGGACTCCCACGCTTATCCAACCCCCCATTCCCCATCCCCTGGCCGTGCCTCCCCCCCGAACCTCCGCCCCATCCAACTGCTCCCTGTCCCGTGACTGCCCCCCGGGATCCTCCACCCCGTATCCAACCCCCTGGTCCCGGTCCCCTTACCATGTTGCTCAGAGCAGCATGTCTGGCAGCCGCGCCACCTGGCCAGAGCTAGACACGCTGCCGCGCTGCCCTGCAGGAGCACGCAGCTTCACTGCCCAGAGTGCTGCCCGCGCGGCAGCTTGGCTGCAGGGGAGAGGGGACAGCAGAGGAGGAGCCAGGGGCTAGTCTCCCAGGCCGGGAGCTCAAGGGCCAGGCAGGATGGTCCTGCGGGCCGGATGTGGCCCGCGGGCTGTAGTTTGCCCACCTCTGTTTTAGAAGGTATCAAAATATATTATGCCAATTTTTTGAATTGTAATTTTAATTTCTTTAACACCTTAGAACCAGAAATCTGAATTTCCCTGACATTAAATGTTTTAATGCATCTCGCTAAGTAGCAGAAAATTCTCACTTTTATTGCTAAAAAGTTGGTTATTCTGATTTCTTCAGATGTCATGCATTGAGTTCCCTGAATCCCTCCCCACCCCCTTCTGAGTGTTGTGTGGGGTTTTTTGTTTGGGTTACAGAATCCTTTTAATCATTAGGTCATGTGAATGTTAGATGGAACTATGTTTTTGGAGAAGGGGTGTGTGATTAGTACATCTGCTGTTGATTACGTGGGAATAATATTTTATGCAGTTTTGTTCCCAATATTACAAGTGCTTAATTTCTCCATTTAAAGGAGAGATTGTGTTCCTTTTTGATGAGCTAGCTCTATGTGCTATTAAAATTTTAAGCCCTCTACCAGCAGAACTTAATTTAGCTATGCTTCATATTGAATCAATTGAATATTATTGTTCAAAGTACAGTAGAACCTCAGAGTTACAAACACCTCGGGAATACTCTGAAATGTTTGTAATGTTATGGTTGTTCTTTCAAAAATTTACAACTGAACATTGACTTAATACGGTTTTGAAACTTTACTCTGCAGAAGAAAAATGCTGCTTTTAACCATCTTAATTTATATGAAACAAATACAAAAACAGTGTCCTTACCTTGTCAAATCTTTTTTTAACTTTCCCTTTATTGTTTTTAGTAGTTTACAGTTAACACAGTATTGTACAGTATTTGCTTTTTTTATTTTGTCTCTGCTGCTGCCTGATTGTGTACTTCTGGTTCCAAATGAGGTGTGTGGTTGACTGGTCAGTTTGTAACTCTGGTGTTCATAATTCTAAGGTTCTACTTTACCAAATAAAAAGCCTTACGTTTTACCTTGCTTCAGTCTGTTTAATATTGCATACAAAAAACTCCATTAAAAGAATGATAACGTTGCAAAGTAAAGCTTTCAGAAGTTAGAAAATGCCATAATTAGGGTTCCTTGTGCAACCTTAATTCAACCCCCTTGGTCCTATGCATTATGATATGCTCTTTAATTACATGAACACCTTTTTTTTTTTTTTCCCCATTGGACCCAGTTTCATTTATTGCCCATGATGGACAGTACTCACTGATTGGGTAGCTATGCAATACTTCTTTTTATACTCCTCAGTGCTCCATTCCATATTTACTGCACACCATGCAAACCCTTCTCTGAATACAGAATTATAATTTTCCTCATGGGCTTTTCTGTAGTACTCATCACTGTAATAATATTTCAGCATTTAAAAACATTAATGGCCTTTCCTTAACAACACTACCGTGTGGTATGTGGTAGTATTATCCCCATTTTACAAACCAGGTTTTGTAGAGATTAAGACCACGATTGTCAAAAGTACTTGCTAATTTTGGGTGTCTAATTGGAGATGCTTAAGGCCTGATTTTGGTTTTTTAGAGTGCTTAGCGTTTCTATAGCAATTCAGATGTTTAGTGCACAGTTGCAGTTTTGAATGTTCAGTACTCTTGCAAATCTGAATCTATGTGTTCCAAGTGGAGCATCCATAAAATAAAGAACACACAATTAGTGGGCACTTGTGAAAAGTTTTGGTTTAAGGTCCAGATTTTTATGCTCCGCATTGCAACACTTAAACAGATTTAGGAATCTAAATCTCATTTTCAAACAGAATTTAGGCACTAAGAAACCAAAATCCCAGTATCAGAGGGGTAGCCGTGTTAGTCTGGATCTTTAAAAAGCGACAAAGAGTCCTGTGGCATCTTATAGACTAACAGACGTATTGGAGCATAGCATATGCTCCAATACGTCTGTTAGCCTATAAGGTGCCACAGGACTCTTTGTCACTTTTTACAAAATCCCAGTGACAGTTTTAGTGAATAAATCCCTTTTGAAAATGACCGTTAGGCTCCTTAATCAGTTAGGCATTGCAATGGTGACACCTAAATATTTTTAAAAATCTGGCCTAAGTGATTTGCTAAATACATAGGAATTGTGTGACAGGGATAGAATTCAGTTCTCCAAGGTGCTGTTCAGCTGCCTGAATCACAAGAATATCCCTTTTCTCCCTGCAGTCCATTGCATTGTTCACTACGCACCTTGCAGCCTCTCCAGCAGATAAGTCAGGGTCCTGCAGAGGGCTGTCTCATTTACTACAGAACCCTGATTCATTCCCTGAGCAACATCCATCCTGGGAACTGAATAAGGCACAAGTCCTGTAGAAAAAATATTGTGTAATTATGTAATTAAAGAGTGTGTCATAATGTATACATGCAAGGGGACTGAGATATGGTTGCGGAGGCAACATTAATTCTGCTGTTTCCTAACTTTTGAGTGTTTGACTTTGCAACTTTAACATTATTTAAATGCAGGGTTTATTTTTTTAATGTAATTTCTTAGATTTAAAAAAAAATCGGAAAAAAACACAGAAATTCTATCATGTGGGACAATATTGACCCTCCATATGGGTCATCAGCAGGGTTAGTGCCTTTTGATCTACAGCATGGACCTCTACCCATTGAGCTAATGGAATAATGGATAGTGTGGAGTAATCCCTAGAGGGTGATGAGAGACATGCTTTGCCAGTGTGTTTTGTAGCCATTTGCTATGCAGCAGAAGAATATAGTGACTCTGAAATCCCGGGTTCTATTCCAGGTTCTGGAAGGGAGTGATATCTACTGATTACAGGCCTTTCTTTGCCTACCTGCTCAGCCTCTGTTTTCCCCTTTGCTCACCCAACAGATGTTTCTGTCACACCTGCTCCTGTATCCCTGCTTTGTCCCTATGCCTAACACCACAGTGGCCCTGGCTGCCAGGATGAGCAGTTACAGTAATAGTCCTGTTCTGCATAGATGGGATCTTCTGAGATGTTAGTTGCCAGATTCTAACAGTAGCTTAGAAATGGCACAAGTTTTTTCATGGTGGCAGAAAAAGATATGCCCCTGACATCAGGAAGACTGCTCACCCATATTTCAGATTCCTGCTCCAAGATATATAGGCACTAGAGCTGCTCTACGAATGGTTGTAAGACTTTTTTTTTAACATGCGCAAAACAGTGTATTTTCCATCATCTCATTCTTAGAAACAGCTGAACCGTTTTTTCGTAAACATTAAAAATATAGACAGCCTCCAATAGACACCTGGCATGGAACATTTGATAAAGTTATAAGCAACTGAAAATAGGGTCTTATAATGGAAAGTGACTTACTGTTACCAGCTCTGCCTATAAAACAGAACTCTGTATACAAGGGCAAAAAAATAAACAAAAGGTGAATTAGTCTGTCCAACACTAGTAAACTTACAAATATAGCAAATATAATTTTATATACAAATAAGGGCCCCAATTCTACAAACACTTATGCATTTGTTTAACTTAATGCATTGAAGTCAACAGACTACTCAAGCAAAAAGTTAATTACAGGAAATAAATTGCAGGATTAGGGCCTAAATTCCTACAGTTCAGTGTGGATTACTTATTTCAAATGAATTACACCATCTTCATAGAAGTTATAGTAGGTGAACAGAACATGGTTTTGAGAATTGACATTGTCTCAGTTGTGGCTTTCCTGAGCCCTATGTATGGGGCAGTGTGTTGCTATGCCCCAGGAGCACACAGAAACAGATTGATTCAGTCACACTCCTGGTTCCTCACCCTGCTCTGGTGGGGTTATACCCTACCCTATATCTGATGCAGACATCTCCTCCATGCCAGTGTAGCTGTGCTGTCCAGCACATTGAGGGTGGGAACAAAAGCTTTGTTCATTCCCCATTCTTCCCACCCACTTCCATCCAGGTGTGTGGTTGAGATGTAGTAAACTCTCAAAGTCTGATTTTTACTCTAGTGTAGCTACACAGTATTCATAGATGATGCAGAGAAGTTAGGGGGCACTTTAAATTTTCTTTCTCTCTGTGAAGGTGCCTGGGATTGGCCACAGTTTGTCCCACTGAATGTAAATTGTCACAAAAGTAGTAATGTCTAGTTCCTTATCAAAATAATCACTATAATATGTTTTAGTATTTAAGATATTAAATTGTATATGTTTTCTATACATTGTGCATAATTTTTTTAATAAAAATTACAGTAAGCAAACAGCAGGCCAGGCCTATACCCTCAGATATTGCAGTAATCATGTACACAAGTGGATCTACGGGACTTCCAAAAGGAGTCATGATTTCTCATTGGAACCTTATTGCTGGTATAACTGGGATGGCTGAAAGAATTCCTCATTTGGGGTATGTACCAATAGACATTTTCATTAAAGATGGCTTGTAGTTACATGCAATCATAGATTAATTATTGTGTAACTAGTTATTCTATATAAAGTGTTATACTGCACTCATTACCACCATAGTATCTTGAGCATTTTCCAGTAGTGCATTATTATTCTGACTAACATCTGTCATGTTGGTTTTTTCCACGTACTTGTGTTAGGGATGGCAAGGTCAAAGAAATGGGCCTTGCGCTTGGAATAGAAAGTGGTGAGGTTTGTGGTGGTCCTTAGTTCCATTGGGAGTTCATTCCACAGTCTTGGACTGACCACCGAGTAAGTTCTATGTCCCACATGTTTCCCCTTATTGTGGAGAGTTTCATTGTATCAGCAGCGAAGTTGTTGACCACAAGCAGGCATACAACTATTTTCTCCAAGTTTTTCAAAGGAAGTGCTGTTGATTATTTGTCCATTTACTATGTGGTAGATCTTAGCTTTAAGTTAAGAGCATGACATCTCACTGAAATATAAATTAAAGCATTTACTGGGAATGTTCTGAATAGAGTGACTTATTTTTATTGATTTTTTTTTTTTTTTTAAGATTTAAAAAAAAAAAATCCAAATGACTATCAAAAATCTAAATAGCAAGCCAGGGCAGGAGGGGCATATGAGGGTCAGAGTTGCAGCATGGAGTGCTGCAGAGATTCTGGGCAGCACTATGGCTCAGAGGGCAGTCTGTGGAAGCTGATGTAAGTTAGCCCCTTAGAGCTATCTAAATTATGTTTTGGGACCGCTGAAGCCCTGAGCACCCCGGAATCAGGAGAGCACAAAGGCAGGGTAAAGCCCCCTTCTCCTCTTTTCTCCTCTAGCTGTAAATTCTATGCTGCACCTCTAGTTGGTATGGCATAGACTCTTCCCTCTGGAGAAGTCTTTGTGGTCTTAATTATAAGTGATCACTTTTTGAATCTTTTGTTCCCTGATAAGTAAATAACATTCTTTCCTCAGTGCCCCTAAAATTAAAATGAACATTTCACAACTTTTGAAACCACACATATATGCTCAAGAATACTGAGATTGGTTCTCAGGCACACACACATTCTTTAACCTTTTCTGGTTCTTTGGAGGCTGTAAATACAGTTTGGCTTTAAATGATTGTCCTGAAGACACTAAATAGTACAATATGAATGTATCTTTTTAAAACTTTTCAGGGAAAAAGACATTTATATTGGATATTTGCCTCTTGCTCATGTTCTGGAATTAAGTGCTGAACTTGTTTGTCTGTCTCATGGATGCCGTATTGGCTACTCATCACCCCAGACATTAGCTGATCAGGTACGTAACTTGTATGTCATACCATAACAATAGAAGATCAACTTTTGATGGATATCTTAATAGCTGTTTAAAAAATTTTAATAGGAAAGCAATAAGAAAATCTTTGTATACCAAAATATAAATGGGTATATTTTTTGTTATATATCAATACATCAGACTAGTTTCTAAGCAATTTTTAAGGTGAAGGATCTATAAACTGACATCACTGATTTTCTAATTAAGTAAACTGTCACCTTTCTGTTTACATATTAAAACCTTGCACAAATCCTCCATTTAACTTTATTTTCCTCCCTATTTAGTCCTCTAAAATAAAGAAAGGAAGCAAAGGAGATGTTACTATGCTTAGACCTACGCTAATGGCATCTGTACCAGTAAGTTTAATGCTATCTTTTAAAGATATTTCATCATTCAAATGTTACACGACAAAGAGGAATAATATCTTGATAGTTACTGTAAATTACAAGGATCAGAAGACCTTTAGCATTGATAGTTTACATCATGTACTCTGTATTAAAAAAAATTATATAAATATTTACATGGTGGTGTGAACATTCTGACATACTAGATGACTAACACTATTTGAAAATGTGAAACCAGCTGCGGAAATTACACATCTTGGCATTTCAACTTTTATCACACTATTGCTAATAGTAGGTAGTATAAATATGATTTAAGTAAAATTAGCTAAATATGATCTGTAGAAGACATTTTATTCTATTTGTCATCAATGTGCTTTACTATTGTCTCATAATAAGAAATGTTCCTTATAGAGCAATGAGTCTGCCAGCATCATGTAAAAAGAATGTGGAAAATTGGCTTTGGCATAAACGTTCGTTCATTTTTTGGTTTAAAGGGAAAAAATATACAAGCTAGTTAGGCCTTTTGTGGGCAAAGAATGTAGTGGGTATGCTTTGCACCTTGAGGTATATTACTTATGAAACATTTGAAAGGTGGTAGTTAGCAGTAATTAGGTTACCGTTTTATATTTCTAAATTCAGATAGTGTTTAGCGCAAGCCATTAAAAATCTCAAAATATTTGAGTAATACTGTACTTTGTACATTAAGATTTTATAATTATTTTTGTTAGCTCATCCATGTTTTACCATTTAACTATAAATTGAGGACAGTGTCCTTCTGTAGGCTTTGCTAAAGCTGAAGGGGGGATAGGAAAGGGATCTAGTGGTCCACATCTTGGATAAGCAGGAGAAGTAAACTCCATAGCATTTAAGAACACTGAGAGTAAACGAACATGCCAGCTTGCACACCATATCCAGTGCAGCATAAGATGCTGGTTAGGAGATGTCTAGACCCCCAGCTATGTAGTACTTATGCTGCAGGCAGCAGGTAAATTAGAATTGCACGTGCACCCGCTAAGACTGGGAGTTCATTTTACTGCTGCTCTTTCACCTTGGTCCGTCCTAGAGATCCTGTCCCAGTTACAGGTATCCTGTAGAAGTGGGAGCAATAGGCAAGGATTTGTGCCTTGAAATGTACATGTGTCTCATGTTTAACTTTTAGTGCACTAAATTTAGTATTGCTATTAACTTGCTTATCTGTATTTAATCCTTTAATGTAACTAGGAAATCATGGATCGGATCTACAAAAATGTCATGAATAAAGTGAACGAAATGACCAGTTTCCAAAGGAATCTGTTTATATTGGCCTACAATTACAAAATGGAACAGATTTCAAAAGGTTATACTACTCCACTTTGTGACAGGTAGATTTTAAATTCTATTGTTATTGGGATCTTTTTAAATGCTCATCAAAATGTTGCTATACATGCAATATCTGATCTTCAGTGAAGTCATAATTTTGTTTAGTTTTAAAGCTTACTGTTTGATTGGGGCACAAGTAAGTCCATTGACTTGCCTAAAGTCACACAATGAGTCATTAGTTCAGTTGGGATTACTTCAGCATTTATTAATATAAATATAATATAAGTGTTAAGTTAATTATTTTTCTTTCAGTAATTTGCAAGCTTAGATATATTTTCCTATTCAAGGTATTGTGTTACTCCTGTTAGCTTTTAATCAGGAGTTTTATACATACCTGGAGGGAAAAATCTATTTCTGTAAACTAGCAAGGTTTATCACATTTCGTTTTTAACATAATGTGAACCTTATCATCATAAAACTGGTCTGTAAGTGTAACCCACACACCTGGGTGTGGTGTTCTGTCCCATCTAGTGGCACCAAGGCCACTTAGAGAGAAAGGGAGAGAGAAAACGAGTCTGCTCTACAGCCTTAGCCAACAGCCAGTTGGCTTTTAGCTCATGCGGTAGAGACTCATGCACTAAGCTCCAAAGGTCCCCGGTTCGATCCCACCCACTGACAACCAGGGTCTGTCAGCGTTACGTAAGGTCATGGGAAAAAGATCTAAGGGAAAAAGGAGTTGAGGGCGGCAGTTTCTCAACGAAACAATATTAAAAGCACAACTGCAAACTATCCCAAAAGATAGGAAATATAGGAAGAACAGTAAGAGGCCCATATGGCTCGATGAGGAGCTCTTTAATCACCTGAAAAGCAAAAAAGAAATCCTACAAAAAGTAGAAACATACAAACTCCTAAGGAAGCACAAAAGAATAGCACAAGAATATAGGAACAAAATCAGAAAGGCTAAGGCATAAAATGAGTTACACCTTGCAAGGGACATAAAAGGCAGTAGGAAGAGGTTCTTTAAAAACATTAGGAACAAGAGAAAGATGAAGGAAAGTATAGGTCCTCTATTTAGTGGGGAAAGAGCCAATAACTGATGACATCAAGAAAACTAAGGTGTACAATGCCTATTTTGCTTCAGTTTTCCACTAAAAACGTTAATGGTGACCAGATACTCAACATTATTAATATTAACAACAAGGGGGAAGGAATGCAAGTCAGAAAAAGGAAAGAACAGGTTAAAGAACATTTAGATAAGTTAGATGTATTCAAGTTGGCAGGGCTTGATGAAATTCATTCTAGGGTACCTAAGGAACTAACTGAAGCAATCTTTGAACTGTTAGCAATTATTTTTGAGAACTCCTGAAGGATGGGGGAGGTCCCAGAAGGGTGGAGAAGAGCAAATGTAGTACCTGTCTTTAAAAAGAGGAACAGAAAGGACTTGAGGAATTATAGAGCAGGCAGACTTATTTCGATACCTAGAAAGATACTGGAACCAATTATTAAACAATCAGCTTGTAAGCACCTAATAGCCATTATGGATTTGTCAAGAACAAATCAGACCAGGCCTACCTAATTTCCTACTTTGACAGGGTTACTGGCCTAGTGGATATTGAGGAAGCAGTAGATGTGATATATTGTGATTTTTTTAATAAGGCTTCTGACACAATCCCACATGACATTTTCATAAGCACAGTAGGGAAATGTGGTCTAAATGACTATAAAGTAGGTGCAGAACTGGTTGAAAGACCATACTCAAAGAGTAGTTATAAATGGTTCATCGTCAAACTGGGGGGACATATTTAGTGGGGTCTTGCAGAGGTCAATCCTGGATTCAGTACTGTTCAATATTTTCATTAATGACTTAGATAATGGAGTGGAGAGTATGTTTATAAAATGTTCAGATGACACCAAGCTGGACGGGGTTACTAGCACTTGGAGGACAGCATTAGAATTCAAAACAGCCTTGACAAATTGGAGAATTGGTCTGAATTCAAGATGAAATTCAGTAAAGACAAATGCAAAGTATTTCACTTAGGAAAGAAAAATCAAATGCGCAACTACAAAATGGGGAATAATTGGCTTAGGTCATAGTACTTCTGGAAAGGATCAGGGGATTATAATGGTTCACAAATTGAATGAGTCAACAATGTGATGCAGGTGCAAAAAAGGCTGTTATCATTCTGGGATGTAGTAACAGGAATGATGTAAGAAAGGCCTTAGCTGAAGTACTATGTCCAGTTCTGGGCGCCACTCTTTAGGAAAGAGGTGGTTAAATTGGAGAGTCCAGAGGAAATCAACAAAAACAGTAAAAGGTTTAGAAAACTTCACTTACTGGGAAAGGTTAAAAAAAAATGAGCATGTTTAGTCTTGAGAAAAGAAGACTGAGGGGCAGCCTGATAAGTTTTCAGTTATGTTAAGAGCTGTTGTAAAGAGGACTGTGATCAATTGTTTTCTCTTTTCACTGAAGGTAGGGCAATGGGTTTAACCTGCAACAAGGGAGACATAGAGATATTAGGAAAAACTTTCCAACTGTAAGGGTAGTTAAGCTCTGAAATAGGTTTCCAAGGGAGGTTGTGGAATGCTCATGATTGGATGTTTTAAAAAACATACTGAGAAACACCTGTCAGGCATGGTCTGGGTTTACTTGGTCCTGCCACAGTGCAGGGTGCGGGACTTAATGACTTGTTGAGGTCCCTTCCAGCCCTACATATCTGTGATAAGTTCTGATAGAATCAGGGCCATAAAGATGTTGGGGGGGAAGGTAGTCACTCACAAATGCAGACAAAAAGGTAGAGTCACATCAAGCTAATTCAAATCCTCTTGTAAACCTCAATTAAAACGAACAGCACATGAATATTTACAGACTACTGCTAATGTTTTCTGAGCCTTTTACATACACAAGATGCATGGATAATTCACATTTAACTCTGCAAGAGTGCTTAAATCATACAACTTATCTCCAAGCTCAAGTCACTTGTAGGATTTAAATGATTTCAGACCTTGCTGAGACTAAAAGATACAGTATAGTTAAACAGTTTTCTGCAATTTGTTTTCCTTTTCAATAATGTAGGCAAATAGACATTAGAACTTTGCTGTCTCAGTAAAGAATATTCAAAAGACTTTGACTTATCCTGCAGAATAAAATGCAAAAGTAAAACCTGAAAATTTTCTATCTAAACATTGTTTTGAAAAACTTTAAATTTCAAGTGTACTGTTTGTGGAACTAATCCTGCATTTCCTGCACATCTAAAAATCTCTGAAGTTAGTGGAAGTTTTTGATGCCCATGCAAAACAAGATAATTCCCTTGGTCTTCTATTTTTAAGCAACAAAAACATCCTCTTTTCTTAACTTTGCATTTTTAGCCTTATTTTCCGGAAAGTACGAATGCTGCTAGGTGGTAAAATTCGCACCCTACTATGTGGAGGAGCCCCACTTTCTGCTGCAACTCAGAGATTTATGAACATCTGTTTCTGTTGCCCTGTGGGACAGGGATATGGACTAACTGAGTCAGCTGGGGCTGGAACAATCACTGAAGGTTAGTGTTGGCATGTCCAAATGCTTGCGGTGATCTGTGTTTGTATAATCTTCAGCAGAGTATTCATTTGGGTTTATGTCCACAAACTGGCGAGTGAGAAAACACTGAGAGGTGACTCGGGCTTTTTGAAGAGTAATTTAATTTTAGAAGGCATAATCTGGGGATTTTGTGCTAAAACATAGGAATATATAAATTGATGTTCTCATTGTAGCAGATGAAGGTGAAATGGTCCGAACTGAATTTTGGAATTTTGTGTATACTAGCTGAACTGAATTTGTTCCAAGAAGCCTGCAGAGTAGGGAGGCCAGCATTATGGTGGGAATAATGCACTCACCAATGACCTGCAGTTTTTCTTGGGTGTGCACAGGCTCCAGAATTTGATTTTCTACTTTTGGATCGAGACCATATAATAATTAAGTTAAATATATAAGTCAAATATGTGAATGCACATTGCTGTGAATATGCAGTCAAATTTTTTTCAAGATATGCAGTAACTCATCCAGTGTTTCTAAGATTTGAATCAAGCCAATAGTATTGTCTCGGATAGGAAAGAAACAGATCTACCTAAAACTTAAAAATATATATTACATACAGTAGATAACTCAGTTGAACCATCAGTATATACTGTACTTGACAACAGGATTCTTGAAATACCTTGAGTTACAGTGAGTGCTGGTTAAAAAAGCCTTGACATATCATTCATGAAGAATATAGAAAGTGTGCACTGTGAAGTCTAGTTTTTTCAAAAAAGCTAAAACTTTTAAAATTTGTTACTATGAATGAACTGACATTCACGCTACAGTTGTGTGAAAGGCTTATTTAATAGGTTATGCTGCTTTATGTATAGCATGCGTGTACTTAATAAACAGGGAACACACAATGATGTGGTGTAAAGACTTCATTGGCATACTATTGGAATGTCTACATTACTCATGAGTGGCAAAGCTGTTTTTGAGTTGTGCTGGTCATTCCAAAAAAGAGTTTCATAAAATTTAAGGCCAGAAGGGACCATCATATCCTCTAGTCTGACCTGTATATCATAGACCATTACATTTTACCCAGTTACCCATATACTGAGGCCCCTGCAGTAAATTGTTCTTTGAGTGATGGTCCCTATGTGTACTCTACTTGATGTGCACATGTGTGACACGCACCTGAGACTGGAAGATTCTCGCTAGCAGTATCCATTTGTCCACATGTGCCTCTATCCTCCTTATACTCCAAACTGGAGGGAGAAGGGGTGGCATAGACTGACCGTCTTGCCAATTCCTTTCTACTGCCCGTGTTCTGAGACCGAACCTCTTCAGTATCTGCAGTGTTAGCTAGCATTCTTCAGAATTTTTAGTTAGTTGTACATAGTTTTAAAACATGTTTTTAGATAGTTTTGAGTTGGTGGCAGTAGTTTAGTAGTCTTTAGGGCTTTGCCTCCCTACCCCACTGGACACCCCCTCTACGGCTGCCCAGGATGCCAGGATTCAAGATCTGTATGTCTTGTCTGTGGGCTTTCCCAGCTAATGACACCCATGACTTATGCTGTTGCCTTGGAGAAGCTCATATCCCCTCTATGTGCAACATCTGCTGGTCTTTTCCCAGACGAACTTGTCAAGTCTGTGCGTACAGGCCTAAAAGATTACAAAGGGTTCATGTGATGAGGCACCGGTCTGATTCTGGCCTGTCAACCCCCCCGGTACATCCGGCAGCAGCACCAAGAAGTGTCCCTCTGAGCATGGTGGTCTCTGAATCCAAGGATAATCTGAGCAGGGCTAACTATCCTGCCAAGCAGAGACACGAGGAGGGTAAGAGAGAGAACTTTCTCACAAGAAATGTGAGAAATCTCACTCAAGCTCACCTTCCAAATAGATGACTTTCTCCACAAAATCTAAACAGTCCCTCCCTATAAATGCCACAGGATGTCTTTAAGAGCAACAAAAGCATTCCTTTCAGCCTTCATCCTCGCAGAAATGAAGAGACAGCAGATTCTCCAGAGGAAAGCTGTGGAACTGTGGCTCGGGAGGAAAGCCCAGAGGGAACCCTGCTGCTCCCAAAGCCTCTGTCTGTGACGAAGACCATCTAGGTCTCTGCCTGGAACAGAAGCATGGGAGCAGGATTTCCCATTTCCTGGAGGAATGGGTTATTTAAACTAGGGATCAGTGGTCAGGGAGATAGTGAGTTAGAGATACTCCTTCGAGTTATGGGCTCCACCCCTCCCATTCTTCATCCAGTCTTCCATCTCAAATGATCCCATAAAGCATGATCTAATCCAGAATCCGTTTTCTTACCTCCTGGATATGGAAGTAATAGAAAGTGTTCCCTCATAAGAGAGATTCTTTATTGTTCAGAAGCCTACGGGGGAAGCTGCGCCCTTCTAGATCCCAAGAGGCTCAACAAGTGGATGAAGAAAACAAAGTTTTGGATGGAGACCCTAACTTTTAAGGTGTCATCCCTGTCCGAAAGGAATTTTCTGACTTTGGTGGATCTGATGGATACATAAGTTCATCTAATGATCAGACTGTGCCATCTAAGGTTCCTAAGGCTTTCGTAGGGCAGGAAGCATTATCAATATCGGATGCTCCTATTTGGCTTGTCTGCAGCCCCCTTTGTCTTTACAATGGTGGTGGTAATCATATTCAGACTCAGGTCACAAGGAATCCACCTATATTCCTTCTTGGATGACATTAATCAGAACTCTTATCCCCAACAATAGCCCATAGACATCCCTGACCTTGAATCTCCTTCGGTGCTTGGTTTTATTATCAATATCAAGAAAAGCTTGATTCCGTTCCCCCAAATAACTCACTTGGGAAGGGACATAGATATATTTTTGCTATCGAGGTGTCTATCTTTAAGAGGTTCCAGAAAATTCAAAACCTCCTTGTGTTGTTTTGGAACTTCAAAAGGCATGCTATTGCACTGAGCCTTCAGCTGCTAGGCCTCCTAGTATTGTGCATAGAGATCACTCCATGGATGCAGTCACACATCACATGCATTCTAGACTTCATTTAAAAAGTATGGGTCCACTCCCTGGAACTTATGGGTTCCAGCGCAGGTGATCAACTCCTTAAAATGGTGGCCAGCACAGAGCAGTGTCAACAGGTTGTTCATGGGAACACCATATAAGTTATGGATGACAACTCTGATCCTACTCAGATTCCTACACTCAGGATTCTAAGTAAGCATTAAAAAGTCCATTTTAGCTTCCACACAAACTATAGACTTTATTGGAGCAACCCTAGATTCAATCAGAGCCAAAGCATACCTACCCCAGGACAAATTCCAAGATATAAAGGACATCATCACTCAGCTTTGACTGAGCCCTCAGACAACAGTTTGAACCTGTCCTAACTGCCTTGTGTATGTATGTAACACCCTTCGTGAGACTTTGACTTCGATGTCTACAGGCTTGATTATGGACAGTGCCAAACAAACACAGTCCAGACAAACTGATCTTGCTCCCCCGTCCCCCCAAGAGTTCTGTGTTCTCTCTCTTGGTGTGAAAAAAGAGAAACTATACATGGGGCTTCCCTTTGTCCCTCCCCACCCTCAGAAAGATTGACTACAGACCTCTCCCATCTGTGCAAACATGTTGGACAGGGTACCTGGACCCAACAAAAATCCCAGCTGCACATAAACCTTCTGGAGCTGTGTGCAGTGCACAAAGCCTGCAAGTGATTCCTACTTTTTATTCAGACCTTGCATGTTCAAGTCCTGTTGGATAACATGACAAGAGTTTACTACACCTCTACCCTGATATAACGCAATCCGATATAACATGAATTCGGATATAACACGGTAAAGCAGCGCTCCGGGGGGGCGGGGCTGAGCATTCTGGCGGATCAAAGCAGGTTCAATATAACGCGGTTTCACCTATAACGCAGTAAGATTTTTTGGCTCCTGAGGACAGCGTTATATCGGGGTAGAGGTGTACATCAACAAACAAGGGGGAGCAAGGTTCACTCCTCTTTGCATAGAAGCAGTCAATCTCTGGAACTCCTGCATTTGCAACCAGATCACCCTCTCAAGTAGTGCACCTTCCTGGAGTGCACAATGCTTTGGCAGACAGCCAGTGCAGACATTTTCTCCGGAGATCACAAGTGGGAACTACATGGTACAGAGCATCATTTGACAGTGGGGATTCCCATCTTGGGATCTCGTTGTGTCTGTTCAAAGGTAGTTCAGAAAAGAAATTCAATATTGATAAATTATTGTGAAATTTTATTATTTATTGTTGGCTTAATCAGCAGGCACACAAGCATCCATTTACAGCTGTCCTGTAATGTGATTCATGAGGGTGGACTGCTGTGACTACCCAGAACCATAGTGACTTAATTTGAGCTCTTCACCTTGCTCCCCCATTGTAGGACCAAGGGACCAACATACATATGCTTGTATGTTAATTGCACATTTTGAAAGTTGTGTTGTTCAGTTTTGATAAATAGAAATAAATTTTAATGACTACTTGCACATTTTTAATTGAAAATTAATTTATTTTTAATTTTAGTTTGGGACTACACTACAGGGAGAGTAGGAGCACCTTTGGTTTGCTGTGAAATCAAATTAATGAACTGGGAAGAAGGTAAGAAAACTCTTATGTAATGAAACTCAAATGCATGTAAGAACCTTATGTCAGTATTTATTTATTTGGCTACACTATGCACAATCCTCCACTGTGTAAGTTAAAGCTGTTCCCTGGGTGGCACAGGATCAGTGAGCTGCAACCAAGCTCCCTTACAGAGCTTGCTCAAACAGGATTGAGAAAAATCTGCGTCAAGAAGTACAGTGCATGTGTTATTTACTGAAGAGGAAATAAATAGAATGTTTAAATAATTTAAATGTAGACAATAGAAAATTATTGATAGTTGTCTAAATAGGTGATGGTTAGTATAATAAAGCCATGGAACTAGTCTGTTTTTTGTTGTTTCAGGATGAAAGGAAACCTATTGTGTTTCAATAATAGTTTGGTAGATGAATGTTTGTTTGTTTTCTACCTTGTTGCACACAAGTTTGAGTTAAAAAATATCAGCTCCTAAGCCGCTGTAAAGTTTTATGAATATTTATAGATTTGGTTTTAGTGCACACACAATATTTTTAAACAGTTATGATTTACAGCTTGTGTTTGTACAGTGCCTAGCACAATGGGATGCTGGTCCATGACTGGAACTCCTAGGCACTAGGATGATATAAATAATCTACTATACTATTTCTTTCTTTTTGTTAGTCACATGATATATGAACATACATCTTGCGTGTTTGTGCGTGTGCATGCGTGCACCCTCCTATCTCGAGAATTATTTAATGTCAACATACTGGAATGGGACACAAAGCTCTTTATGTGCCAAACCGGGGGTATTGGATTCACTACAGTTCAAGCTAAACTACAAGTACACATTTTCTCTTCTCGTTAGATGTTAGAAAATTTCACAATAGGCATAGTGCAGTTTACTAGCATTAATGTAACAAGAAAGAAAGAGAAAAAAAGAAAGCAAGCAAGCAATGGCCAGTGAAATGGAAGCCTATTAAGTTAGATGCCCAATCTAATTAGATGTTTAAAGTACCTCTTTCAGTCCTTTGCCTCCCTTCACAGTCTCTTCTAATTTGGATGGTGGAGCTGCTTGAGCTTTTTTCTCACAACATTGAATGAAATTCACCCTTTGTTTTGAGCCAGTGTAAGGCTTATGTCTAACTTAAGTCCCCTGAATGGGACTGAGATGATACATATGCCTTGAGTTGGCCCTCTGCACACATAGGAATTCACCATTAATGAACAGTGCCTACCCACCTCTCTAACTAGATGCTAAAAGTGGTTTGGATACAGTTATACTCTAGTTAAATTATTCAGAAATGTATTGTAAAAAAGATACTTCCAAAAGTAATGATTCTAATCTAAACTAATGACCTGCTCTATAAAACCTAATTTGAATAAAAAACCAAACACATTAATCCATTGAAAACTGTATAGATTTGCTTGGAATAGTTTCTATTTTGTAGGTTTTTTTGTTTAACTTCGGTTTTTTTTTTAAATCAACATCATGTTTAGAAAATAATTATCTCTGTTTTCAGGTGGATATTATAATACTGATAAACCATATCCTAGAGGTGAGATTCTTATTGGAGGCCAAAATGTGACCATGGGGTACTACAAAAACGAAGAACGAACCAAAAAAGATTTCACTGTGGATGAGAATGGACAGAGGTGGCTCCATACTGGAGACATTGGGGAGTTCCATGCAGATGGATGTCTAAAAATAATTGGTGAGTTACCTAAGGAATTTGATTAATTTACTTATATCAATTGACACAGTTCAGGTAAACAACATACCTGAACTGCTTTACAGTGTTGTTGTTACCTACAATTCTCAAGTGCTGGACTACTTGGCATTTGGGCTCATGCTGTTCCATGTATCCAAGGAATATGTTTATCCCTCAACCCTAAGCTCCAGTTCATATTTTAAACTACAACTGTTCTCCCTCTTTTAGAATATTAATGTAGATTTAGCTGTGATATTGGGTGCATCAACAGAGGACTCTACTTTCCTAAATATGAGATATCCAAGATATATGAGCTATTTAAACTATTGTATTAAGTTTTAGAGATTTTTGTTGTTGTTGTTTTTTGATGAGGGGTGTGGGTGAGGGAGGTTGTATTGGTATTATGCTGTCAGTAATTCTACAGTGTGTTTCTTTGTCTTGGTATTAATTGGAGTCCTCTACAGACAATGGAAGAGGAATACATGCAGGCAACACTTTTTTTAAACAAGTGCCTAAAGTTAGGCTCCTAAGGGCATATTTAGGCACCCAAATAATGGCATGACTTTCATGATTATGACGCACACCCAATGAAGTTAGTGGGAGCTTCTGGGTGCTCAGTAATCTTGAAAATCAGAGCACTGGTTTAAGAGTAAAATGAGGACTGTTGCTATTGACTTCATTTGTTTTGTGGTATGGGCCAAGTCCTAGGTCCCTTTGCAGTGGTCTTTCGGGACAGTATAGCTGCAAAACTAGCTTACTTGGCTGCCCCAGAGAGCATGTTATGGTATGACCAGGGAAAGGGGGTTTGGCCAAAGTACCATTGCACTTGGCAATTCCTGTCTGCTCCAGCAGCCCCTTGGAAGCCATTAGAGCTGGTGCAAGATAGAACAGCCTTCAAGTTGCTCTCACTTGTACCAATCACTTGTACTGAATCAACCCCTTACCACACCCAGGATTGGGGGGCACTTTACTGTCCTCCCCACTTGGGACCTGTATTAATGAGACCTCAGGCAGACCCGAGAAATGTATCTCTAATTATTGTGCCTTGAGCAATAGATGAACTGTTAAAACATAAATTACAAGAATAAATAATAAAATACCACAAAATGTTTCTGGTCATATGTATAGAAGCCAAGCAGCTTGAAACATACAGTTCTTTGAAGAGTATCCCTGTGGGTGCTCCACTTTAGGTAAATCTACACCCCTGTGCTTGTAATCAGAGATTTTTAGTAGCAGTGCCTGGTTGGATCGCACATGCATTATCCCTGTCCTGTTCTGCTTCTGGCAGTTACATAGTGCTATGTGACCAACCCCCCCTCAGTTCCTTCTCTACCTCCCTCGCCTTGAGACGGAGCATTTGGCAGCACCTCTGAGATTTATCTTTAGCCTAGCTTAACTTTAGAATTCTAGTTAATTAGGGTAGTAAACTAAACTAACTACTATCTCTTCCCCGTTTATTCTTAAAAAAATTCTCTTAACTAAAACTTAAATTCCTAAGTTATTAGGATACCCCTTAGTATACTATAGTTACCCTTCCTCACGGGAGAAACGCTATTCTAAGGGGCATGCCCAGCTCCCCAGGTTTTAAATGTTGCCTCACTTGCCGGTCTTCAATATCGGTGTCATGAGGAGAAGTCTCTGCATCCAGTCAGGGATCATGGACCCCCCGGACACCGGTCCCCAACCCTGCTACCCTCTCAGAGAAAGGAGCACTTCGCCAAAAATGTGACAAAGAAACAGGCTCTGACCTCCCCTCCTCGGGAATTTGTCAAAAAGAGACGCTCCCCGACCCATCAGACCCCATCAGTACCAACCACACTGAGACCGTCCACCTCTGAGGTACCAGGACTCCACTACCCTTCCTCTCTTCCCTCTACTTTGAAGTTTTCATGGTAGAGAATCTGTGGTAGAGAGGGAACCAAGGAGGGGGTTGGTCGCACAGCACTATGTAACTGCCAGAAGTGGTGCGGGACGGGGACAGCGCATGTGTGACCCAACCAGGCACTGCTACTAAAAATCTCCGATTACAAGCGCAGGGGCACAGATTCACCTAAAGTGGAGTGCCCACAGGGACAATCATCTCAAAGACCTGATCTCAAAGACCTTAACTGCACAGGTTAAGTAACCTTCTCTTTCAGCCAAACACTGTTTTTCACTTAATTCTAATTATGGTCTAGTTATATTCGCTTACACTGCAGATAGATATTGTTATATCTGATAAGTTTACCATATAACTAGAAGGTCTAATTGGAATAAAACATATAGTAAACATAAACATATTTCATTGGGGAAAGGTTTTTGTGCAGTTTAAAATATGGATCCCAGTTGGTAGAAGGAATCTGATAATCTGGGCAGATTGCTTTTTGTAAATCTGTGCAGTACCAAAAACTGGAACTTGGCCATAAATGTATCTAATTTAAAACACACAGAAATATGTCTGTTGCACTTATACACTTAGGGCTGGTCTATACTTAGCCGCTAGTTCGGCGGCTGGGGATCGAACTTCCGGGTTCGATTTATCGCGTCTGGTCTGGACGCGATAAATCGAACCAGGAAGTGCTCGCCGTCGACTGCGGTACTCCATCTCAACGAGAGGAGTACCGCGGAGTTGACGGGGGAGCCTGCCTGCCCTGTGTGGACCGCGTCTGAACCGCGGTAAGTTCGAAGTAAGGTATGTCGACTTCAGCTACGTTATTCACGTAGCTGAAGTTGCGTACCTTACTTCGACTTGGGGGGTTAGTGTAGACCAGGCCTTAGATCTCAGCAATAGGTATAAGCAAGCCCTTAGTGTTTTCATTTTGCAAATAACATGTATTTAATTTTTCCCTTTATCCATAGATCGTAAGAAAGATCTTGTAAAACTCCAGGCTGGAGAATACGTCTCTCTTGGCAAAGTTGAGGCAGCTTTGAAGAATCTGCCACTGATAGATAATATTTGTGCATATGCAAGCAGGTAAGAGAGCTGATGTTTCCAAGACTTTGGGGTCAGTGTTTTCTAATATTTAAACCGCAGTAGTTGCACATAAAACATTTTTGCTGACTTGCAAGTTTTTTGCCCATTTGAAAGAGATTTTATATGAAATATAAACCAGCACAAATTTTTAACAGTAGAAGTTTTTCAAGGGCACCCTCTTTTTTTGTTGGGTTGTTTTGTTTTGTTTTTTTGAAGTTTTGCACTCAGCTCCAGGTATAACCATATCTAAAACTTGAAAAGATTAAGCGTTAGCTATCTCTTATAAGTACTTGTGCATGACCAAATTAATACATTTGTAGCCAAATCTAGTTTCATATATCTGCTGCAAGTAACTGAATATATTGAGGATCTCTGCAAGAGTGAAGGGAGAATCCACCTGACCCATCCACCATTAGACATTGGGGCAGCAGTGGAAAACCGCTCTTCAACTACTAATGTTGCTGCAACTCACTGAGGGCTCGTCTACATTGGGTTTTTAAACTGGATCAAATCCAGTTAATCTGGTTTGAAAATTCCTGTGTATGCATGATGCAACTCGTCACTGCATTCTTAACTCCACATTTCGTGGGAACTCTGGACTCCTCCTGCAAGTAGATTAGGTTTGCTCCTGATTGAATTAGTTTGGTCTTTTATTTGTGCACTTACAGTTGCTGTCCACCTTTTTGCGTGTTTCCAATGGCTATCCCACAGTGCTTTTCAGGTCAGCCGTTACTGACCTGTTCATTTACTCGTGTGCCCTCCCTGCCCTGGTGTTGAGTTTCCAGGATGATCCTTCCCCTCTTTAAAGTGTGGAGCAGAGCCAGATTTTGGCCATTTGCTCCTATATTCCAGAGTATCGTTATTCTGGTGATACAAACGTGCTAGCACATGAGAAGCCCCACAACATGCCTCGTACAGCTGTTTGGAGCTATGTTGAGACCCTGGATCTCATCACCACTGGGGGAGAAGTGTCAGTTCAGAAAACTCTTGTGGCCAGCCATAGGCATAAGGACCTTTTTGTGGATATTGCAAAGCAGATGTCTGTGGGGGGTTGTGACCAGGACGCCGCTAAGTGCCAGATAAGAAGCCAAAAGCTCAGGAGAAACATTGAAATGAGAGATAAAAGGAGACAGTCTGTCAGGGGGCATATGACCTCTCCATTTTTGATGAACTAGACAGGATTCTACCCAATTTATAGTACAACCCATCCCAGGCACTATTCTGAGAATGTTGCCTGCACTCCCCCCTGCACTGAGGACGACTAGACCCATCAGTGGATGAGCAAGAGAATGCCGAAGGGGAGCTGCCCCCTGAGAGCCTGTGACTCAGGAGCCTGACTATGGCCAGCTGGAAAGCCAGCCCCAGTCATGCCCTGCTACAACAGACCCTTGTTTGTGCCCTGCATCGGCTGAGCCAGAATCCCAGACAGAAACCCAGGCCAGGCTTGAAGAGTCATATCCCGTACAGGGAACTTCAGCATGTAAGTATCTATGTTTATAATTTATTATTTATTATTATTGTTGGCAGATATGAGCTAGAAACCCCCATCCCCCTTCCCCCATCCTGTTTGTTACAGCTTCAGAATCCAGCCAGCATAGTGCAATTGCAATCAGTCCCTCTTTCTCCTCTGGTGCACCCCCTTCCATAGCAGATTTCAATAACAAAAGGAGTCATGTGTGCAAAATTAACAGTTGATTGAGACCATACTTGCAGAAAAAGAAATTTGGTTAGTTTTCATAGTTTATGTGAAGTATAAGTGCATATTGCCTGCCCAGTCAAGGCATAAACAATACTGCACCCTTCTAAGGTACAAATGCCCTGTAAAACACATTATAGCTGATGATCATTGAAGGACCCTGTTCTTCTCTGCACTTTCTTCATGTCTGCAGGGGAGATATAGCAAACCTTAAGACTGAGAAATAGCTTGATTTTTGTTTTGCATATTACAGGGAATAGCCACATGTCCATACACATGCCCAGTATAGCTTGTCAGCTCCTTCCACTCCTGCAGTGCTTTTGGGGGAACCATCCAGGTGAATAACTGACCAGCAAGATACTGCCCTTTGCCTTTTTGAATAAGACCATTCTCTGCCTCCTAGTCAGCCACATCAGCATAATGTAATGGAGAGTGAGGACAGCTTAAAGGGGATGTAGAGGGAATTACTATCCAGTTTGCCCTCCATAGTCCCTCCTTTACACCTCCAATACCATAGAAGCACCTCCAGGGCACAAACAAAACTGCAAAACCAAACCTGGATCATAGCTCCAACCACATCACCCCTAGCAGCATGAAAGCAGATACAGTAGATTGAAATCCACATGCACCAGATTCCTCTGTACATGCAGACCACTTACCATCTCTGAGGTTCCCCCGAATGGCAAGAGTCTCAGGGAGGTAAAGTCACATATACATACCAAAAAAAACCTGTCATGATTTGTCTGAGATATGAACAATAAGCAACTGTTCTTCCCCCCCCCCCCTTACTCCCACAGCCCCTGCAATAGCCAGATCATCAAGGACCAGCTATGTACTGCTGACAGACTGGTCAACCTGAAGGGGAGAAGAAGGAAGACTCAAGACAAGGTGTTTACAGAACTCATGGCAGAGGCACAGAGGAAAACCAGGCTGGCTGAGAGGTGGAGACTGTATGTGAGGGAGGCAGAAAGAAGTGCAGCTGCCCCAGAGATTGTGGCAGTGGGCAAGGACAGCGTCGCAGTGACCAGTGAAAGTATGGCTATGGCCAAGGACGGCATCACCATGGTGAAGGAGAGCGGGGAAAAAGGCAGAGAGATTCAGAGGCAACTCATGGATGCTATCCTGAGATAGAACATTCTCTTGGAAAAACACACTTCTGCTAGGCCAGCAGGCCCCGCAGTCCCATAATTTGGGACCCAGCCATGTTCTTCAGACCCTGGACAGCACTAACTCCTAACCTCTGCATCCCCACAGCAATGCTTCCAGCAGTTCTCATTCACCTCTCAAATCCAACCTCTAGGCACTGAGACACTTGCACTTGGGAGTCCAGAAGAGCCAGGGGCAAGGTGTATACTTGCCTTTAACTTTCTGCATCCCTCCTCCAAATTGTTGCATTTGAAATGTTCTTAACTGTTGCACTTGTTAAAGGTTTGTATGCAGTTGGTTAGTTAAATGGGGTTCCAAATACAATTTTGTCCCATTTGTTCCATTAAAAGGTTTGTATTTGGTGTTTTTATTGTTTTTTCATAATAAAACTATTTATACATAATACATCCATTATGAGTCATCAATGCATTTAACACAGAAAATCCTTTAAATAAACCTGAAATAATTCATCGGCTTTTACAAAAGCATATAGGAACCATTCAACATCAACCACCCACCAGCGCTCATAATGTTTGCATCCGAACACACGCTCCACTGGCTAACGTGTTCAGGCATGTGACTCATAATACAAACAGTAGGCATCCCTGACAGCACTCCCCTGGTGTTTGTGTTCTGTGTAGGATGCCTTGCTGGTTGCTCGAACCTCTGAGCAAATCTCCTCAGCTCAGTCTCCCACCCACCTATAAGGCTTTCCCCCTTGCTCTTACAAATACTGTGTAAAACACAACAAGCAATTATAATGGGCCTTTTTCCCCCCTGCTGCTTCCAATCTGTTACATAAACTGTGCCATCTGCCTGTCAAATGACCAAATGGACAATCAACTACCATAGTACAACTACTCAGGCAATAATTAAAATGTTCCTTCCTTCTGTCCAAGCAGCCTGTATATGGCTTCATTAGCCAGGGCACCTAGAGATAAGTTTGGTCTCCCAGAATAACTAGACAAAACTCCACACCATTAATGTCCATAGTGCTCCTGGGGGCAAACAGTCATTTCCCCATTAATTTTAAATAATACTGAGTTCCAAAAGATCTTGGTGTCAAGAACACTCGTAGACCAGCCTGCATTTATGTCTGTAAACCTGCTACAATGGTCCACCAATCCTTGGAGCATCAAGGAGAAATACCCCTGTCAATTACCTCTTTGCTCTGATTCATAGATTCATAGATTCTAGGACTGGAAGGGACCTCGAGAGGTCATCGAGTCCAGTCCCCTGCCCGCATGGCAGGACCAAATACTGTCTAGACCATCCCTGATAGACATTTATCTAACCTACTCTTAAATATCTCCAGAGATGGAAATTCCACAACCTCCCTAGGCAATTTATTCCAGTATTTAACCACCCTGACAGTTAGGAACTTTTTCCTAATGTCCAACCTAGACCTCCCTTGCTGCAGTTTAAGCCCATTGCTTCTTGTTCTATCCTTAGAGGCTAAGGTGAACAAGTTTTATCCCTCCTCCATACTCTTATACTCTTCCTCCCCATGGGACAGTGGGTAGCGGATCTATCCAGGGAGGGATTCAGCCCCCACATACTCCAGTGTGACAGGTGCAGGCGAGACCTACCAGAATTGGTATTCTCCTTATGCATGAGGTGTGCACATCCTGCAAATGCTGAGCCCTGCCTCCCCTCACCTTAGTATAGCAGAACTGCGCTGATTCCTTTGCAGGAGGACTTTCCATATCTGTAAAGGACAGGTTAAGATTTGCCCCTCAATGAATTATTTGAACCCGACATGCCTTATTTTTATTCATTATGTAAATAGGCAATCCAAATTATCTCATAATAAGGAAATTACAGTTAAAATGGTTAATCTGACATTATAGTTAGGTATTAAATACATAGTAAACTCTAAATTGTGTATTTTCTGCCAGTATCATATTTCTCCTTAATACTTACATGGGTCTGTTATGGCATAAGTAACCATATTCAGTAATACAAACTTCTGCTTATTTAGAAAAGGGCAGAGGTACAATTCCATGTACTTATTCTGTGAGATTCTAGATGAACAAAAGTTAAAAATCAATATATATTAAATAGAAAAAAATTGAACTTTATAATTGTTTTTAAATGAAGTAATTGTTAACTCTACAAAATTCATACTAACGTACATTTTATACTTCTCAGTTTCCAGTCTTATGTCATTGCATTTGTTGTGCCAAATCAAAAGGAGCTTACAGAACTAGCTCGGAAGAAAGGATTTAAAGGAACCTGGGAAGAGATCTGTACCAGTGCTGAAATGGAAAAAGAGGTACTGAAGGTAGTAGCTGAAGCTGCTAGCTCAGGTGAGCAGTCGGGTAATTTGTATTTGCTTTGTGGAGCTTAATGTATTGTAAAAGTGTAAAATATAAAACAGTAGAAACAAAATGTGCATATCAATATATAAAAGATGTTTTATTATGTGTAATTTGTGTCCAAAATAGAATCTGCCTGTAATGAAGTGTTTGTGTTTTCTGCAAAACTTGACTTTAACTGGAGGATGCTTTTTGTGTGTGGGATGGGTGGGGGACATAGTCTGCATAAAACAGAGTGCTGGTCTCTGTGTGATTTCCACACGTGGGTACATATGTGCTTCATGTGTCTGAGACTGGATATTTCTAGTAAGTAATGTCTCTTGGTCTGCACCTGCACAGTTGCTCCCCTTATACTCCATAATGACTGTATAAAGAGTGGTGAGGACAGATGCTTTTCCAGTTCCCTCTTACTACCATGTGGCCTCAGTCAGAATCTTCTGTGTCTGAAGCTATGTTTATCTTTCATAACCTGTATATATAACTGTATATAGTTGTAACGTTTTTAGTATTTTATAGTCTAGTGTAGTTTAGTTTGTCCCCACCTCAGGAACCATGACTATTCCCAGAGTTCCAGGATTTAAGAATTGTATCTCCTGCCCCCTTCCCACATCTTGGTTAGCAATGACCACCAGTACTGCCTTTACTGTCTTGTGGCGTCTGATATCTCCACTAAGTGCAGCATCTGCTGCTCCTTCCCTCTCGGACCTGTGAGAGACAAGAGCTCCAACTGAAGAAGGACCTCATGGAGAAGGCCATGAGACACAAGTCTGATCCAGATCAGAGGGAACCCTATGTATCTTGGCCTCAGTCTGAGAGTAGCACCCCTCTAACAGCCATGATCAGAGGCCATTCAGACTATTCTCAATCACAGCAGAAAAGACTCCACCAGAAAATGGTATTTAGCAAAAATTGAGGTGTTTCGCTATGTGGATGCAACAGGGCCAGTTATCCTCAAAAAAAGCAGGTATTCCTGCTATTTTAGACTACCTTCTTACCCTCAAGATGTCAGGACTTTTCATTAGCTCACTGGAGGTCCACCTAGCTGCAATCAATGTCTTGTATTCTCCAGTAGAGAGCTAATCCATTTTTAGTCACCTGACAATAGTCAGATTTCTGAAGGGTCTCACTAGGACCTTCCCTCCAGTAGCAATGCCAACATCGCAGTGGGACCTCAGGTTTGTACCCATAGGCACCGATTTTATGGGTGCTGCGAGGCTGGAGGACCCACGGAAAAACCAATAGCCGGCGCTCAGCACCAATCAGCTATTTGGCGACGCTCCCAATGAGCTAGTTGGGAGTGCCGCCAAACAGCTGTTCAGTGACCCTGCCAAACAGCTGTTTGGCAGCTCACGGAGGGGCTTGGGGGAGCGCAGTGAGCGGCAGGCAGGCACAGGCCTTGGAGAGGGGTGGAGTGGGGGTGGGAAGAGGTAGAGCTAGGCATTGGGGAAAGGAGCAGAGTGCAGGCGGGGCCTCAGAGCGGGGCGGGGGTGAAGCACCCCTGGAGAAAACTAGAAGTCTGTGCCTATGCTTGTACTGTCAATACTTACTGGGCCATCCTTTGAACCATTGCCATATGCCTGATGTCCCATCTTTCTGTGAAGGTCATCTTTCTTGCCACCATCACAGCAGCCAGCAGGGTGAGTGAACTGGGAGCACTCATGGGCAACCCACCATACACCTCGTTTCCCTTCACCTTCACCCAAAAATCACTCCCAAGATAATTTCTGAGTTTTTCATTCCCTTGATGTTAGATGGGCTTTAGTGTTCTGTGTGCAAAGAATGAAACCAATTAGGAAAATTCCTAGACTATTTGTCACTATAGCAAAGCATTCACGGGGACCAGCATTTCTGCTCAGGGACTCTCTCTAAACTGATATCTGTATTGCTCTTTGTAATCAGTTGGCGCATCTCCCTTCCGCAGACAGGGTGAGGACACGCTCTACTAGAGCACAGGCAACATCCATAGCATGTCTTCGAGAAGTACCTATACTGGACATTTGTAAGGCAGCAATCTGGAGTTCCATCCATATCTCTCAAAGATTACATCTTAGTCCAGGCATCTTCTGCAGATGCATCAGATGGGACAGCAGTATTACAGACATCTCTATTGACTGCATCCTTGCACCACCCTCCTCTTCTAATACAGCTTACCAGTCACCCACATGTGGGGTACACATAGGGACCAGCACTCTGTTACTCTACCCGTAACTGGAAGTTCGTCAAGATGTGTGGTCCCTATTTGTATTCCACTTCCTGCCCTCCTTCTCCTCTGCTTTTGATCCTCTCGGATTCGCAGTAAGAGGATTAATTGGAGAGGCGTCTGTCTGCACTACCATGTATGCCCTTGATATGAAGCATGAGACAAGAAACTGCCCACGTGTGGAGCGACAGACTCTACTTGCTAGAAGTCTCTGGTCTCAGACACTTGGAGTGTGTGTACCCATGTATGGAATATAGATAGGACTACAAATCTTGAAGAACTTCCAGTTACAGGTAAGTAACCCCCATTTTTCTCCTTGCCCGTCTCAAAAACGTTAATACACAATATTTAACTTGCTATATTTTCTAAGCTAATGAGCATACAGTATGCAATACACTGATATTTGTTTTCATTCGCACAGTGTTCCATTGACTACTTTTACATTACTTCATAACCTTAGCCTCCATGCTAAAGAGTAATAGTTAAACACTCCTCTCCATTGTGTTCCATAGAGAACAAAAAGGGTGAGAAAACAATGAAAGGAGGAAAGTAAAATGTAAATTACATTCTTCCTCCCTCTCTCTTCTTCAGTTTCCCTCGCCGGTGAGTTCACTGAAGATCAACCGCACAAGCAGCATATAATTGGGGCTGTGCAGCTTTGGGGAATATATTGTAGCAAGGGAATTAGCTACTGTGCTCAACATGTTCTCCCAGCAACTTTCTAGAAATATCATCAGAAATAAACAGCAGAAAGTAGCACTATTTTGAGCCTAAATAAATTCAATTCCATGCCTCCTTCTACGTTCAGAGGGTCAGGGTCAGGAAACAGGACTGGCAGCATAGATCTCGAGTGAGCCATTCTGCTATGTGTATGTGCATGCATTTGCAAAGCCAGTAAGCAGCACAAAAGCCCAAGCACATTGGGCATATTCCATGGTAATGGAATATAATTGTCCAGAGATCCTGTGACTCCACATGCTTTAAAATCTCTCTGTGTGGCTGCAAACTAATGTTTGAGGAGTACTTTTATCCCCTTTGCATTGCCTTTTCTGTGTGAGAGCATGATTTAGCCCCTCAATCTATGTTTGAAATCTTTCTCTTACTTGTATTTTTTTATTATTGCAGCTCATCTGGAGAAATTTGAAATACCAATAAAAATTCATTTGAGCCCTGATCCTTGGACTCCTGAGACTGGTCTGGTGACAGATGCCTTCAAATTAAAACGCAGAGAGCTTACATCACACTACCAGGTGGACATTGATCGAATGTATGGAAAAACAAAATAATTCTTTTCCTGTGCTTCTTTGCTACAGTGAGCTTGGATCAAATAGGAAATACTTGAATCTCATGTCTCAGTACTTGAGACCAACACACAAAAACACCATTCCTCATTTTCAGCTTAAACTGTTACTTCTGATAACATCAGCATCTTTACCTGTCAGGATTAGTAAAATGTTAAGGCAGCAAACTTGTGTCTGTCTCCTTCTTTCCAGTATTCTCTGCTACCCTGTCAATATGTGGATTTTCCTGAGTTCTTTTGGGAAACTGTGATTTTGAAGCCTCAAGTTTTTAAATATGATTTATAAATCCTGTATAATGTTCTGTTTGCAACTTTTTAAAGTTTGGATGTATAGGCGGATAACTTGGCTATGTAAGAAATGGTTATTCTGGGGGCCTTTTTTATATAAGTATTTAAATATAAAAAGTGATTGATGTTGTGAAATTATGTAATCTGAAAATGCTTATAACTCAAATCACTGTTGGACGGAAGACCAGATTATTTGTTGCTGTGCAATTATTCTTTGTAAATTTAAGAAAGAAAGTCTGACATTCTGACTTGTGAAATACACCTGAAATATGTGCCTGATGGTTGATCCTTAAATATTTTATTTTTTACCTAAAAAAGAAAGATAGGCATGGCACAGCACTGTATATAAGCAGACAGCCCTGGAGAATGTGTTGTTTGAGGCTTTATTAATGCAAAAGATGCTATTTAACACACCATACATCTGTGAATAATCTGTCTAATATTGAAATTCACTTTTAAAATATCTTCATGCCATTTTGTGCAGAAGTTATATTGTTTAAAACTTGAGAACTTTTAAGTGTTAAGTAAAATGAATTCAGAAAGTTTGCTGGGACTTCAACAAAATCATCTCTTTTCTCATCAGCCTTACATACACAATTCAGGTTTTCTCTTTGTTGCTTGTAAATCATTGATAATAGTCAAGTTCAAACCTAGCTGCAGCCCAAATCTTTTGGAGGGAAATGTCTTAAAGGCCTAAATGTCCAGTTAGGTACCAGTTGGAATTGGGTACCTAACTGCCATTTGTGCCTTTGAAAATCTCCCCCTAAATTAATAATTTCACGTTCTTTTGTTTATAATCTTTTTTTCTTTGAAGTCAAATGTCTGAAGTATTGTCAGTTAAGAGTCATATTTATTTTATCTGCTTGGTTGTTTAATTGTTGCAACCAAATTCTTGAGTTAGTTGATTATAAATAGTCCTGTGAAGCTTTCATTTTGAGAGTTCTGGGTGCTAGCTAGATCTAAAGTGGGAGCCTCTAGATTGGTTTCAGATATGTATTTTATTATTAGTTTTTTAATATATTAATTTAGAGAAAATATTCTGATCAGGGTCACATGAGAACATGGAAAGGCATACATCAGTAAATTTTGTGATGGACCAGATATTAAAGGGGCTTTAATTTGCTGAAATGTCTTTCCTCATATGGTATATGTAATTACAATGTAAAAAGTCAGGTCTTTATGCTTGCTTGATGCAATAGTTTGATAACAGAGCATTGGCTGTACAAAAGACGTGCAGTACCTAAAACTACCCTTTTCTGCTGTTAGCATTGGTAAAACTTTAACTTGGGAGTTTTAGGAGAAAGTTTCACACAAACTCTGATGAAAAAAATTAATTCTGAAGTATATGAAAATTGACACTCTGTGCAGTTGTATAGGAGACCAAAGTCAAGTAGGTTCCCTGTGCTGGTGAAAGCTGAATGTATCATACCTAGTTTCAGTCACTTAAATAATGGAAGCGTGAGCTGTATTTTTAATAGCTCTTACTGGATTGCAATGGATTTGCACTAGTGTTGGTGCTGGAGAACTCTGCACCTTTTGGTGAGGTTTGGTGTATTTAGTCAAATGGAATTGTCAGAATTAAAGGGGGTTTAGAATCACATTTGTATCAGAAATGAGGTAATGAGGCTGTTGTAATCCAGGCTATACATCATCTGAATCTTAAGGAAGTTATAAACACATGATAGATATATACAGATAAGACTAAACGTAGGAAAGTGATTGATTGAAGAATGGGAGCACATGAACTGCCAAGTTCAAAGGAAAAGTATCATCCTGTTTTAGGTATAGAAAAATGTTTAATAAAATATGGATTTGCACTCTGTCAAATGGCATCAAGAAGCAATAAGGTTCATAAATAGAGCCTGCATTTGAAGCAAACGATATACTTTGCTCAAGGTTGCAAATGGTTTTTTTGTGATCCTAGAAAAACAAAAGTAATCCAAAATATGGCTAACAAAATATATCCAGCATCTCGAGACCACTGGTTGTACTCTGTAGTATATTAATAAAATTCTAAATTTGATTAATCCACAAGAAGAATTCTGAAAGAAATAGTATTTTAAAGTATACTGTTAAGTTCTTAAATGCACTTTGGATAAATCACAGAAATGAACAGATGTTTTAACATTAGTTTGGAAATAAGTCTTCACTTTCCTTCCAGCTCTGCCAGAAGGTTGGGCTGTAATCTAACTCTGCATCTGTTTTTCAATCCAATTTTCTTTTCTGATGTACTTTTAAGTTGATGTAGACAAATAGTTCCAGTTTTTGTTGAGATCAGATTGGTTTTGTAAAAGATAAAGCTTTTGTGTCCTTTAAGTGAAAATAAACCATTAGAACAATTTTAAAGAGAAAAAGGCCTTTGAATTTTTGGGTGGCCCTAAAAAACATTTTTTGGTAAATATTATTATCCTGTCTCAAAGATGGGGGAACAAATAACCTGATCCTATGAGGTTCTGAATATTTGCAACTCCTGTTGAAGTCACTTGTGGGTACTCAGATCTTCTCAGGAGCAGACTCTAAGGCAGAAAAGTTATGTTAAATGACCAGGGCCACAAAAGGTGCCCGTGTCATAACTGAAATTAAAATGCACGTGTCCCTTGTGATTGTAGAACATCGAGCAATGATACCTCTTGGGTGCTTGAGCTGCCACCATCCTTTCATCTTGTGATCATGGGCCATGCTAGCTGCTTAGCAGAGGAACAATTCAATTGGGAGGCAGTTCACGGGAACCCTAATGGTAGCAGCCTACATGACACCAGACTCCAATTATGAACTGGTCTTGGGGCCTTTTTTCTCGGCCCCCAAAAGTGAAAAAAATCTAGCAACTTGATGGAATGGATTTAGTCTCCACATTTTCAAGGTTCTCATAATAAGAATATGGGATGGGAACTGCAGCTGAGAATCTATTCTGGCCCTAAAAGTTGGCTCTTGAAAAGAAGCATCTTGACAAGAGGCAATTTAAAATTCCTAAAATTCTAAATCAGTGGGATAGTAGTGTTCATTAGCTACTTATCCCCATGTGAAAATGTACATAGCAATGAATTTTGAATTGCATTATAAAAGAGGACTAAGGACTGGAAGATGAATAGTTGGCACACATCTTCTGGTGTTATTTTTTGAAATGCTTCAAGACTTTAGATTGACACTTCAATCCAGATGTCACAAGTGTTCTTTACAGGGAATAAACTAAGCTTTTCTGGATGTGGTTAGGAAATTAAAAATTAGAGGTCAGAAAAGATCTGGCAAGTTTACTGATGCTGTTACTATTGCAGTTTACAGAAAAATTTGACTGTACCTCAGGGGGAAGCAGTGTCTTCTTAGCAGTAAAACATTTTGCTGAAGTTGAAGTTAAAAGCTGTGTGCAATTGAAACTAAAAATATAGCACATAGATACGTGCTATCAATTTTATAAATAGGATGAAGATAAATGTATGGAATTGAAACCCTACATAAAAACATCCTACAAAGCTTGTAAATTTAGGCAGAAACTGCCACAGGGGATAAGCATCCATGGCAGTAAACTTTTATATCTATGCTGCTGAAATTCGCAAGCTTTTATTCTGTATTAGAACTCCATTTAGACCTTGTGTTGCAGCATTTTTTTTTTTTAATAAATGTGGTGTATTCATTCGTTTGAGCTTCTAAGAAAATTGTATACATCTGTGTCTTCCATACTAGTAAGAGGAGATGTCTCTTTAAGTTTGTACACATTAGACCAGTCTGAAAATGTAATTGAATCACCAGTTGTATATTACTATGATTGGTTATTTAATGCAAACTCATTTTCAATGTCATCTTGGTTTGGTTGTTAATATGAACTGCCTGAAAAAGTGTATATCATAACTGATTTATATTGTATGAATTATTTATTTGTAATTGGACATTAAGTTTCAAAAATAAAGAGAGGTAAAATTGAGTTTCACAAATTAAGCCTTGCACTTCCAGTTCTTCACCTTTTCAGGGTGTTGGGTTTTTCCCCCCACAAAAAATCACTCTGACCACAACCATAGCTGGTGTAAATTAGGGTCACTCCATTGACTTGGTGGAACAGTATACTTGTCCGTCAGCTGAGAACCTATCTAACCCTTCACATTTAAACTATGTTCTTGCTACTTTTAAAAATTGGTAATGAATTAAAACCATTCAGAATGTTGCTATTTTCAAAGGGGACATACTCTGAATTTTTCTTCTTTGTTGGAAACCTTTTTGTGCAAGTGTGTGACAGACTATAACATTCCTGTCTTCCTCTAATAATTCTTCCCTTTCCCTCTTACCATTTTTAATGTCTATTACATTCAGACCATGCAAGCTTATTTCTATAACAATGCTTGTGGTGTTGTTGTGTGATGCTGATATTTAGTATTATAACACTGCTCGGCAATTTTTAAATGAGACGTAAATATTTTTTATTTCCTGTATTCCAACCTTGGTTGCAATGATTAGTTTTACCTCTTTTAGACCATGTTATGGTACCCATTGTGTTGGAGGGCTGGGGTGTCGTAAATGAATGCTAGTAATCTGGAAATCACAGTTTCAAAGATTTGAGTCAATCTCAGATACTGTCCCATTTATATTGATTACATGGCAAAGGTTCAGGCTGAGAGCCAGAGTGTCAACCATGTGATCTGTCTACTTTTAAACTTGGGGATGAGTCTACTAGCCCTATATTTCTGCATTAATCACAGTAGTATCTTCTTGCTGTAAAGCAGTAGTTCTATTATTCTTCATATTGAAATGCACCCACTCTCACAGTAGGTTTTTTAGTCTCCATGGATTTGGTGGGACAGAATTATCGCTGGCTGAATGCTAAGTCCTTCCTGCTGAACAGACAGCCCATTTATTTTGCCTCCATCCATGTGTGAGGACACCAGACTCCTCCTGGTACATACTTGTATTCAAAACCTTCAAAGATATTATTTCTAAAGCTGGAAACTTTTTTAGTTTAAACTAATTCTAGATAATTTGACTTTAATTGTTTTTCCTAAGGCCCTGCAGCAGCTAAACTCTCTGCAGGATGTTATTTGTATGATAAATTCAATAAATGAAGTGAAGGACTGTAAAATAGTATAGAAGCTAATCTAACTCTGGGTATTAAAAAAGGATAAAATATTAAGTAACCTTATGGAAAGCTTAATTTTCATATGGGTGTTATATTAAGGAAACTGCCAGGAGGCCGTGACAAACGTGTTTAGAAAAATGGATACAAGACTAATGGATGAGTCATCGAGCACATAAAACTGGAAGTCCACATTCCAGTGATCTACACTAACAAAAGGTAAGGGGCAAAACCCAAATGGCTTAAAATAATGAACCAGAAATGAAAAAAATGAGGAAAATGTTGCAGATTTATTAGGATAAATAAAGGAATTTTGACAACCTGTGGTAGGGGGATATCTATGTGTGTGTATATATTGAGAGAAAATGCAATTACTAGAACTATATAGGTTGCTTTTTATAGAAATACATAGTAATAGACTGTGAACAATACCAGGGTACAGTTATGCAACTGTGAAGCATCTCAGGCTATGTCTACACTGCATTTAAAAACCCACAGCAGTGAGTCTCAAGAGACCAGCTCTACAGTCTTGGGCTTGTGCAGCAGTGCTAAATATAGCTATGTAGCCGTTTGGTCTCAAGCTGGCTCTGGGATTCTGAAGCCCAGGGAGGGGGATGGGCTTCAGAGCCTGAGCTCCAGCCCAAACTGCAATGTCTACACAGCTGTTTTTAGCACTGTAGCACAAGCCCAAATCTGTAGACCTGGGCTCAGAGACTTGCTGCTGCAAGCTTTAAAACTCTGTAAACATATCCTTAGGGTACATCTTCTTAGCAGCTGGAGTCGTGTTTTCCAGCATGGGCAGGGAGCTGTGCTAGCTCTGCTCAATTACATGGTAAAAATCACTGTGTAACTGGAGGTAGTACTGGTGGCAGCTTGGGCTAGCCGTGTGAGTACAAACCCACCAAGACCCCTTAAGTACATACTGAGGTGGCTAAGGCCAAGCCGCCACCTGTGCTCCCCCTGGCTTCACTGCTGTTTTAGTGTCTGTCTACCGGAGCTGGCAAGCACATTCCCAGATGCAGTGTGAACATAGCTTTCCTATGCTTACGTGAATCCAGACTTAACACAGTTCATTAGCTGTTTTGAAAGCATTGGACATGTTCAGTGTATAACTGGTTGAAATGCAATGTACTGGCCTTTTCAGGCCAGAGAATCTTAGGGTATGTCTACATTGCAATTAAAAACCCGTGGCTGGCCTGTGTCAGCCGGCTTGGGCTAAGGGACTGTTTAATTGCAGTGCAGATGTTTGGGCTTGGGCTGGAGCCAGGGCTCTAGGACCCTGCATGGTTGGAAAAGGAAGTGGTCTCAGCCACTGTGGCAAGTTCTGGGAAGGGGAGGACAGTGAACCCAAGAAGGTGATGGGACTGAGTGGGAAGGAGCCCAGGGAATGCAGCAGCAGCAACTATAAAGTGAAGCAATACATATCTGCTTTTTATAGGGTCCCTGGGTTGGGACCTGGAGTAGTGGGTGGGCCTGGATTTCCCCAGTGGCCACTGGGGAAGTGGCCAAAGCCCAAAGAAGGGGATAAAACTCAGTACGAAGAACCCAAGAAAGGGGCTAGAATTTAAACAGGCCCACAGATGGCACTGAAGATCCTGGAGAGCACCAACCATTTGCTGGACTTTGTTATCCATGGTTCCTTCATACATTTGTCTGCGTGTGACTTGGCTGGAGGGCTGGGCCACCAAAGATCCACCTGATGAGGGCAACAGTCAACAGGGGGCACCAGAAGCAGAGAAAAGAAAGAGTGCAGGCTCACACCCAGCTGACAGGAGGCGCTCACGAGAAGTGAGAGCACTAAATCACAAAGGGGAAGAAGGAACTGCCCAGGAGACGATGGGATTTTGGATAGGGAAAGGGAGGGGAAAAGATGAGCAGAGCTGACGTTGAGCTGCTGGTCTCTTTTTGCTGGGTCTGGGGGAAGTGCTTCCCCTCACATCCAGCAGACACAATCTCCCTGACCACCTTTGGCTTTTCAGACTGGGACTTCCCAGCAGAAGAGCTAAAAATAAGCTACCAGAAGGGAGGAACTTTTGGAGCAGTAGGGCTGGTAGCTTGGTTTATAAAACAGCTTCATGTACAAGTCCACCCATTTGTGCTTCTTCCAACTATGACAAAAGAAAGAGACTTGCTCTTGAAATAAATATGATAAGCAATCCCAGTGCTGGATACTGGAAGGAATCTCAGATCCCTCTCTGCGGAGCGATATATAGTTCATCAGCTGGGATAATCCTGTCTGACAAACCAAAGGCTATTTGGCAGAACAAGAGTGGTAGTGAGGGGAAGCATGTTCCCCAGAGCTAAGGAGCAGGATTGTACATCGCCCTCCCCACAACCAGACCTACCTTATATCTGTTCTTATCTGTTCCCACAATTTTGGCATTCCAACTCTATGGTCCTGTTACTGCTGATTTACCCTCTGTCCTCAAGACAGCCATTGCCCCTTTCTGCTAAGTCCTCCTCCTGGGCTCACTGGGGTTCTGCACTGAATCTTGCTGGTGAGTTGGGGAGAGCGGGTCAGAAACAAGAAGTGGATGACTGAGTTGAACACCATTGGTAGCTCTTGGCAGGGAGCTACTTAATGTTGTGATGAATGAGGGGAATAGCGTTGACGATGTTTCATTTAGATAATTCACACCAGCATTTCATTGCATAAGTGTACTGTGTGCGCATGCAGCCAGTGGTTTCTAGGTGCTACGGTTCTTTAACTAGAAGGATCTGAAAAAATGGTGAGACGCCATGACCCAGACTTCCAAAAGAGCATTTTCAAATGCTTCCTCTAGCAAAACTACAAATTTTTATCTATCTACAAACAGAGAATATATAAAAATTCAACAAGGCTGGGAGCAGCTTCTGTGTAAAATATGAAGTTTAAATTCACTCATCTGTTGATTTTTAAAAGCGCTTTTATTCCTGCTTTAAGTGGGATGCTCAGCTCAGCTTTAACTATAGAAGCTCTAGTATGTAATATAAAGTTAGTTTTAAAATGACCACATGTTATGGAAATAACATGGGATCAGTCTTCACTGGGAAGCAACATGGTCAAGGGAAATGAGCTTAGGGATGTGAGTCAGGAAGGTCCTGAGTGATCATCCTTGTTCTTTCAGGGCCTTGCTTTATGACCTTGGGCAAGTCACTTCACTTCAATGCCTTGGTTTCCTCTGCTATAAAATGAGGATGCTACCTACATACTTCACAGGGCATCATGAGGGTTTGTCAGTTTCATTAGTTTCTTCAGCATTTTGAAGATGCAAAATGTGCTATAAATGCTATTTAGGCAGGACGATTTTATACTTAAGACATTACACTGGGATTCAGGAGATCTGAGTTCAGTTCCAGCTCTGCTCAGGCTCCCTGTGGGACATTGGACAAGTCACCTGATCATGCTGTAAAATGCAGATAATCCTTCCTTTGTCTGTCTAGTCTATTTAGATGGTCAGCTCTTTGGGGAAGGGGCACACCTTGCACAACAGGGTTCTGATCTCATTTGGGGTGTCTAAGCACTACTGTGATACGAAGTAATAATGGTACAGTAGAACCTCCGAGTTATGAACACCTCGGGAATGGAGGTTGTCCATAACTCTGCAATGTTCGTAACTCTGAACAAAACATTTTGGTTGTTCTTTCAAAAGTTTACAACTGAACATTGACTTAATACAGCTTTGAAACTTTACTGTGCTGAAGAAACATGCTGCTTTTAACCATCTTAATTTAAATGAAATGAGCACGGACACAGTTTCCTTACCTTGTCACATCTTTTTTAAAACATTCCCTTTATTTTTTAGTAGTTGACGTTTAACACAGTACTGTACTGTATTTGCATTGTGGGTTGGTATTTTTTTTTTATTTTTTTGTCTCTGCTGCTGCCCGATTGTGTACTTCTGGCTCCAAAGGAGGTGTGTGGTTGACTGGTCAGTTCATAACTCTGGTGTTCGTAACGCTGAGGTTCTACTGTAATAATTTGTGCATGCCCTTGCACTTATCAGCCTATTATAGTCAAGTTCAGAAGGTGGGTATGATGATGTAGAGCAGAAAAGAAAGCATCACAGTTTCCTCAGAAAAACTGATAAAGTGCGTTCATCATGAACATACACCCACCACCAGCAACGCAACTACAGCCAGTGGAAGAACTCTGGCTGAGCGGGGGAAAATAGTCTATTCCAGCCTGCTAGGCCATGAAGTGCTGCCAAGAACAACAGTAAGAAAAAAGCCACATGCCCCCACTTTACTCTCTAGTCCCTAAAAATAATCCTCAAATATAAGTTGTTCAAGCCAAGTGAATGAATCAAGATAAGATGATTAATAATGTATCCTGCTATGAGAAATGCAGAAGGTAAAAAGCAGATATCAAAAAGAGTGGGTAGCAATTAGGGGGAGAGTGAGGACAGCAGCAGTGAATAGAAATTATTAAACTGACCAAACATTATTTTTTTCCTATGGGAAAATGTTGGATTAAATTTTTTTATTTATGTCTAAATTTTTCTTTGGAACCCTTTTCACCATAATTCTTAAATTTTTGATGAAAACAGATCGTTTTTTGGCTGAAATTTTCATTTAATCAAAAGGCCATTTTCCATCTTTAAGCATTTTGATGAAAATTTTTTGAGCAGCTCCAATTCCATATAATAGCTACTATGATTTTATAAATATAGCTTATCTATGGAAGAGGCCTATTAGATAGTCATGTCCATCCCTCTGAAAGTAAAGGGTATGTAAAAACTTCTCTTAGATTTCTTTAGGCTTTCACACAGTTTTTGTCATTTGACTCCTGAAGATACATAGGTTGAGGAGAAAGTAACATAATTCTGAAATATAAAAATTGGGTATAATATTAAGTGTCTGCAAAGGAGAATATCTCTGCCTATTACAATAATTGCACATAAAATCCAGCTATATCCCAAAGGCACCCAAGAGTCTTAGATGAAAACACTTCAAAGAATATACTGTATGTTAATTAATATGGATTTTGTTGCAAAACTGGACCTGAACTACAAAGTTCAGATGCAAACTTTTACTCTTGGGGGAATTCTGCACCACTGCACGTGCACATATAATTAATGAGCCACACATATTTTTTGTGTGCAGAAAAAAACTTTTCCCAGAAAGTTGCTGCAGTTCCACCTTTTGCCCACCAGAGGGGGCTGTGGTGATAGAACAGAGCAGCAGCTCCCAGCCAGCTAGGGAAGAGAAAGAGCCTGCCTTCTTTACAGTGCCTGTCGGGATAGGTCAGGAGACAGGGGCGACAGACAAGGTGGGGCTGCTGGGGGGTCAGACAGGGACACATAAAGGCTAGTGTGGGAGGACAGACTGGGGCAGGGGTTGAATGGGAGTGGAGGCACAGGACCACTGGGGGAGGGAGGTGCAGGGCCACAGAGATGGGGGGTGGTTGAGTGGGGGCACAGAGACACATGGAGATGGGGGATGGGTTGCAGGGCCATATGGGCACGGGGGAGTGGGGGTGTGAGTGGGGCTGGAGGAACACATGTGGATGGGGCAGATGTGCCTGACTGAATGGGTCTGGTTAGGGGTCAGCCAGGGTCTGCATGGGGGAAGCTCCCTAACAATCCCTCCCCGCCCCACCAAAAAACTTGCTCCATACTTTTCCCACCCATACCCAACAACCCTCCAAATTCACACCCAGGCTCCTTCTGAGCAATTACTTCCCTCTTCCTCAGCTCCTTCGTTACCCCTGACTCCCCTAAGCCTTTGCACTGGTTCTGAGGTGTGAGGAAAATATGGTTCTATTTTGTAGTTTGAATAAATTATTACTCAGAGTTCTGTATTAATATGCCTAGTAAGGAATCTATTTCTCAAAAAATATTTCCTGAATTTTTGTTGTCTGTGTTGTTACAGACATACTTGCTGCTAGGTATTTTGAAATAAATGACCAAAAATAATTTAAACTGGGGTGATTATATTGTGTTGTTTTGACAAATAAAAGATGCAGAATTTTAAAATATTGTGCACATCATTTTTAATTTTTTGGCACAGAATTCCCCCAGGAGTAAAACTTTCCCAAAGGTCAGGGGAGTTGAGATCAATAGCATTGGTTCAGGCTCATCTTATTTTTGACAGATACTATGTACAGTATAATTCCAGTTATCCAAATTCCCTTTATTTGAAAATTCTAGTTACCTGACTCTGTGTAGCCCGGTTAGTTAAATGCTTCTTTTTATCCAAACACCTGGTTATCCAAAGCTTTTTGGATAGACCCCTAGTCATTCGGGTCAATGGAGGCGTACTCTGTTCGCAAATGTTCAGCTCTATCTAGCTGCATAAGTGTATAAACTATAAGACTTCAGTATAACTAGTAGAAAGTTATGGAGGGAGCACAGTTTTTATTAGCTGATGTAGGTGGAATACATGCTGTATATTGTGGGATTTTCAAAGGGGCCTAAGTGCCCAGCACCTATTGAAAGTCAATGGGAATTAGATGCCTAACTCCTTTGGGCCCTTCTGAAATCCCACCCATGTTATATGGAGATATACCTATCTCATAGAGCTGGAAGGGACCCCGAAAAGTCATCAAGTCTAGTCCCCTGCCTTCGCTAGCAGGACTAAGCACTGATTTTTGCACCAGATCCCTAAGTAGCCCCCTCAAGGATTGAACTCATAACCCTGGGTTTAGCAGGCCAATGTTCAAACCACTGAGCTATCCCTCCACCCAAATGTTCACCACTATTAGAGTGAATAAAACTTGGTGCTTCATGCTGTTGCCATTCACTTCCCTTTTCAGTTCTGTAGTGGTCAGATGAGTGAGAGTTCATGTACAACAAAAGCATCAGGAAGGTCAGTGTGCCTAAATAGATGTGAGTGTATTCACATCCACAGGGCTCTTTTGGCCAATTGGGAAAGCCACCGCCTCAATTTTCATACAAGGTTCATCTAGCAATTACAGTTATTGAACAAATTATTACAAATCCCAACCTGTTCTTGGATCATTCATTAACTGGAAAAAAAAAGGCCAAAACAGGCCAATAAATTATTTGCAACTAATAATTAAACCAGCTGAGCACATGCACACACACACTCTCTCTCTCACTCATGTTCACATGCCTCTCTTCCATCCCCCCACTCCCACCCCCCAGGTCCTGCACCGCCAGAACTTAGGAAGTGAGGATTGGGGCAGCACATTATTTCAAGAGATTTGGGTAAAGTCCTCAGCTGCTGTAAACCAATGTGGGTCTATTCACTTTGATGTAAAGATGCCAATTTACACCCGCTGAGGATCTGGCCTTTGGTTGGTACATTTTAATAAATGTATTTTCTGGTCTTCTGCCCAATGTCTCATGCAGATTATTCCTGCCCATGGCAGACATAATTTGTGTGTGGGACAGGCATGTGGCTACAGCTAGTCTGAATGTTGGCGGCACTGATTTCAGAGAGACGTAGGTGCAAAGAGACAGACACATCTGGAGGTGAGTGCATGGCTGCATGATTGGTGTCACAAGGTGGGCCTAGTTTTCTTGACCATAAGATGCTGTTCAAGAAGAAGGACTGCTGAGCAGAGATGGGGTCCACCTATCCAGGAAGGGGAAGAGTTTCTTTGAATACAGACTGGCTAACCTCATGGACTTTAAACTAGGTTTGACGGGGGCAGGAGACAGAAATCTGCAGGTAAATTCAAACATGGAGAAGGGGGAAGAGTTGGAATCTGGGTGCAACATGGGCAATCAAAGCAGGGACAAAGGAGAGATAAGAGGGAATATACAGGGGAAATCTAATGAACATTTTATATGTCTGTATACTAATGCAAGAAGTATGGGGAATCAACATGAAGAGGGAGATATATTTATTAGTGAATAATCACAATTATGACATAATTGGCATTGCCGAAACTTGGTGGGATAATTCACATGGCTGGAATATTGGTATAGAAGGGTACAGCTTGTTCAGGGAATACAGGCAAGGAAACGGGGAGGAGGTGTTGCCTTGTATATCAAAAATATATATAGTTGAACTGAGATGGAGCTAGAAGGGGGAGGCAGACCTGTTGAAAGTCTCTGGGTAAGGATAAAAGGGGTAAAAAACAAGTGTGATGTCACGGTAGGGATTTACTATAGACCACCTAATCAGGAAGAAAAGGTGAATGAGGTTTTTTTAAAACAACTAACAAAATCATCCAAAGCACAGGACTTGGTGGTGATTGGGGATTTCAATTACCCAGATATCTGTTGAGGGAAAATAATATAGCAGGGCACAGATTACCCAACAAGTTCTTTGAATGCATTGGAGACAATTTTTTTAATGCAGAGATGGAGAAAGCAACTAGGGGAGAGGCTATTCTAGACTTAATACTGACAAGCAAGCAGAACTGGTTGAGTATTTGAAGGTGGAAAGCAGGTTGGGTGATAATTATCATAAAATGATAAGGCTCATGATTCGAAGGTATGATAGGAGGGGAAACAGCAGAATAAAAACGTACTTCAAGAAGACAGACTTTAGCAAGCTCTAAGAATCGATAGACTTACTTCCCACAGGATCTTACCTAAGTGAAAAAAGAATTCAGGAGAGTTGGCTTTTTTTTAAAGAAATGTTATTAAGGGAACAAGAGCAAACTATCCCAATGCGTAGGGAAGATAGGAAGTATAGTAAGACAGCACCTTGGCTTACCTAGGAGATTTTCAATGACCTGAAATTCAAGAAAGAGTCCTACAAAAAGTGGAAACTAGGTCAAATTACGAAGGATGAATCTAAACAACCAACACAAGCAGGTAGAGACAAAATTAGAAAGGCCAAGGTACAAAATGAGATTAAACTAGCTAGGGACATAAAGGGTAACAAGAAAACTATTTACAAATACATTAGAAGCAAGAGGAAGACCAATGACAGGGTAGGCCCATTACTCAATGAGGGGGGAAAGACAATAACAGAAAATGTGAAGATGGCAGAAGGATTAAATGCCTTTTTTGTTTCAGTTTTCACCAGAAAAGTTAGCAATTGGACAACTAACATAGTGAACATCAGTGTAACTGCGGTAGGGTCTGAGGCTAAAATAGGAAAGAAACAAGTTAAGAATTACTTAGACAAGCTGGATGTCTTCAGGTCAGTAGGGCCTGATGAAATACATCCTAAGTTCCTTAAGGAACTGGCTGAAGTATCTCGGATCCATTAGTGATTATCTTTGAGAACTCGTGGAGGACGGGAGAAATCCCAGAGGACTGGAAAAGGGCAAATGTAGTAACTATCTATAAAAAGGGGAATAAAGACAACCCAGGGAATTATAGACCAGTCAGTTTAACTTCGGTACTCAGAGAGATAATGGAGCAAATAATCAATCAATCAGTTTGTAAGCACCTAGAAGAAAATAAGGTGATAAGCAACAGTCAACATGGATTTGTGAAGAACAAATCATGACAAACCAACCCAATATCCTTCTTTGACAGGGTAACAAGCCTTGTGGATGGGGGAGGAAGTAGATGTGATATATCTCAACTTTAGTAAGACTTTTGATAGTCTCACATGACCTTCTCATAAACAAACTAGGGAAATACAGCCTAGATGAATTTATTATAAGGTGAGTGCACAACTGGTTGGAAAAGCATATTCAGAGAGTAGTTATCCATGGTTTACAATCAAGCTGCAGGCATATCGAGTGGGGTCCCGCAGAGATCTGTCTTGGGTCCAATATTTTCATAAATTATTTGGATAATGGCATAGAGAATATACTTAGTAACTATGTGGATAATACCAAGCTGGGAGGGGTTGCAAGTGCTGTGGGGAACAGGATTAGAATTTAAAATGATCTAGAGAAATGGTCTGAAATAAATAGGATGAAACTTAGTAGGGACAAATGCATTGAACTCTGGCTATGGGACTGAAGCAGCCAAATCCCATAGACTACACTTAAGATGGTATAATCAATTGCACAAATACAAAATGGGAAATGACTGCTTAGGAAGGAGTATTTCAGAAAAGGATCTGGGGGTAATAGTGGACCACAAATGAAATATGAGTTAACAATATAATACTGTAGCAAAACAAAAAGCACACATCATTCTGGGATATATTAGCAGGAATGTTGTAAGCTAGACACGAGAGAAGTAATTCTTCCACTCTACTGAGTGCTGATAAGACCTCAACTGGAATACTGCATCCAGTTCTGGGCACCACACTTCTGGAAAGATGTGGACAGATTGGATATAGCCCAGAGGATAGCAAGAAAAATCATTAACGTTCTAGGAAACATGACCTGCAAGGAAAGATTGAAAAAATTGGGTTTGTTTAGTCTGGAGAAGAAAAGACTAAGGGAGGACATAACAGTTTTCAAATACGTAAAAGGTTGTTATAAAGAGAAGGGTGATAAATTGTTCTCCTTACTCACTGAGAACAGAACAAGAAGTAATGGACTTAAATTACAGCAAGGGAGATTTAGGTTAGACATTAGGAAAAACTTCCTAACTGTACGGGTATTTAAGCACAGGAAAAAACTACCTAGGGAGGTTGTGGAATCTCCGTCACTGGAGGTTTTTAAGAACAGGTACCATTAGACAATCACCTGTCAGGGATGGTTTAGATCAGGGGTCGGCAACATCTGGCATGCGGCTCGCCAGGGTAAGCACCCTGGCGGGCCGGGCCAGTTTATTTACCTGCTGACACGGCAGGTTAGGCCGATCGCGGCCCCCACTGGCCGCGGTTCGCCGTCCCAGGCCAATGGGGGCAGCGAGAAGCCGCGGCCAGCACATCGCTCGCCCGCGACTTTTTCCACGACACATTTGATATGGTATTTTACAATAAGTCAGACAGCTAAATGTCCAGCAACTAGAGGGCAGTTTACCTGTATCACTCTAACTTGATCTATTGAACTCTGGCATTCAGCAGTTATTCTAGTAGTATTCGTTGTACTGAGTCTAAGAAAGAAAAGCACCGTTTTGAATATATTAAAGATCTGTGCAGTGCATCTCCTTCATAAACCAGTTTTATAATTTGCAATATCAATTTAATGATCTTCATTAGCTGGCTTCCCATTATGCATTGCTGCCCTAATGAAGATAGCATTGATTGCAATGTAAAAAACCTCAGAACGCAAGAACAATACTAGTCAAGAATCTAGTTGCAGACTAACCTTCAAATGTACTACAGGAGAACTCTAATGATGATCTATAGTAAGCAAATACCTCAGTGCCCAGTCCATCTTTGTCTGTCTTCTGTGTATTCTTTATCTACATACATACGTAGGTTCATCTTTCTATGATGTACAATGTGTACGTAGGATCATTTTACTTCCAGTCAAATTCCCACGCAAACCTCCCTCTTTCTCTTATATAATTTTTTGTTCCTTTATCCATCAGTTGCACTTTCAGTAAGTAGCGTAAGTAGGTCAGAGAAAATGCAATTATCTGATGTGAGACAAACAACCGCACAGACTCTTACATGAATCACGTGTCTTGAGAAGCTTGCAGAAACAGACCCTGATGTATACCAGATGATTTAGCAGCATGGTCCCTTCGTAGTGCTTTTTCCCAAAAATGGAACAGGCTGCAAACTCCTCTGCCCTGATTATGCCATTCTGATGGAGCTGAGTGTATTCCATAGATGTAAACTCCTGATTAGGGTGGAGTTTTATAGCTAGACAGGCTTCTACTGAGGAATCCAGTCAACAGATATTATATGAACTACACTGCACTAACTAATCAGCTGTAGATGTCACAAGGACTCATTGTATTCAGGAGGTCCAGCCCTCTCTTTCAAGAGTTCTCAACTTTTTCCCATCCAGGACCCCAAAACCAGCCATGGTTTCTTATTTTTAACCTCAGATTCTGTGTAATAGAAAGAAACGACAGCTGGCTTTGGGTGCTAGGTGGGAGTTACTATGTGCTGAATGGGAGGCAGGAAGAAGGACAGGAGAGATGCCAAATAGGGGGGCTGATGAAGAAGGTGGTGGGCATAGGGCTTCCTCCCTCCTGCCCTACCTGCACAGTGTTCATCTGTGGAGTAAGTGGTGCTTGAAGATGCTATGGAGCGTGGGCCTTCTGCTGTGTAAGTGGGGATGGGGAGAGGAAGGGAGGAATGAAGAGCTGTGTAGGGCCAGATTGCAGGTTGAGTAGAGGTAGTGCATTGGCAGCAGGAGAAGAAAAGGAGAAAGAGGAGCATCTTCACTCATTCTCATCTGGGTCTTAGTGCCCATGTGATTTTGCTGCCATTTTGTGGAAGGGGTGGTGTGACAGGTTCCCCCCAGGGTGCCACCTGGAACTGGGGTGCCACTGAGCCCTCTGACCTACCAGCATGGGCTCCCTCTCACACTGTGCTGCTGTGATGAGTTACAAAGCCCTCCAAGTTTGCACTTTCACCAGCATTCACACAGGTAGGGACACACCCAGCTTCCCAGCCTAGGACCCCAGAGCAGTACCATCCTGCCCTGGTCAAATCTGGCCAGTATATACGTTTAACACCCAGTCCACCTCTCCTTCAATGTGAAGAGGACCATGCACACTTGTGGTAACCAGCTGAGATTTTCCCCAGACATCTTAGTCAAATGCACACTGGTTTGGATTAAAACATAAAATAAGTTTATTAACTACAAAAGGATAGATTTTAAGTGATTATAAGTGACTGCAAACAGATCAAAGCAGATTACTTTAGTAAATAAACAAAACTTCAAACTGAGCTTAACACCAGATAGGTAGGATATAAATTAGCAAATTCTCACCCTGAGTGATAAACAGGCTGGCAGAGTCTTAAGGCACAAGCTGCCTTGGTTTTGCAGCTTGGGTTTCCCAGTTTTCATACACAGGCTAGCAATCCCTTAGCCTGGGATCATCACTTCCCACCTGTTCAGTCTTTATTTCTCAGGTGTTTCCAGGTGTGTTGTTGTAGGGAGAATGAGGTACCATCATGATGTCATTGTCCCGCTTTTTTATATCTTCTTCCCACTTGTTGGAAAGCTCTTTTGCTGTGACCTAGGTCAAACAGTTCCCATTGTGCAGTGGTATGTCTGAGAGGTTTCTATTGTACACAGTTCCTGGGGTAATCCTTGTCCTTGTGTGCCTTTCCTCAATAAGCCATTAATGTTGTTTGGCCTTTTTACTGTTGTACCTGAAAGGCTGCTTGTGAGTGTTTTCAACCTCACAATATGTTTCAGTAACACATACATAGCCAAACTTCATAACTTCACATATGATGATAGCACATACAATCCAATGAGATATTAAAGTCTAGCAGATCAAGACTTTTAGAATGATACCTCACAAGGCATACTTTGTACAAAACATATCCTAATTACATGACAGTGGTGAATATTGGGGTGCCAGGGTGTCACAGGGGGGTCAACTTGTGGAGGGTGGCCCCTTGAGCCCCTGGTGGATCATGCTCTAAGAAATGAGAAACACAGCTCTCTCTGATGTTAAATAAAATGAATTTTATCAGGATAGTAGATTGCTTTGATATTCCTGTTTCTTGCTCTTCATCTAAGATGTACTTTGGGCCTGTGCCCATGAGGTACTGAGCATCTCCCCCTTCCTCTCAAGTCAAAAAGAGCAGCGCATGGTCAGCACGTTACAGGGTTGGGCCCATATCTTGTAGCAGTTTTCATTTGTAGTCAGTCTGAAAGGACAATACATACTGCTCACTCCCATTTTCCCCCACTGTGCCTAGGAACTGTGGGACTTAATCAGAAACATGCTGAGGACCTGCAACTCTTAGTTGGTGGTGTTCAGGACCTTAGAGGTTCCTTACAGCCTTGCATCATGTATACATCAAAGCATGTTTCACAGGTATTAATTTACAAAGAGAAGCTGTTCATTGCAAAACAAATGACTGTGGGTCTGATCCAAAGCCCACGGAAGGTAACAGAAGTCTTTTTAGTGTCTCCAGTGGCCTTTGGATCAGGCCCTATCGTCCATATGACAAATGAGGGTGACATACACCATGGAAATAATTGCTTCGAGATTTTTTTAACACAGAGGTTCTTCTTGTCTGCTTACTTTGCAGAGGATGAAAAAAGGAAAAACCCTTTGCAATGCCAAGGAGAATGAAATGAAATAGGGAAAGCCCTATACTCATTTCCAGTGGAATGCCTTTTTGATATAATTTGAAGAAATGTTGGATAGAAACTATCACACAGTTCTTTGGTCCTATGCTGCAGGTCAACAGCTGCAGAGAGAGAGAACAACTTCCTTGGATACTGCTGCTAGTTTCTATGTTTGCCGGAGTTCATAGCACAGTATCTGGCACAGCTCAGAAGACTGGCTTATATCTGTGCTGTGTAATTCTCGAGAGGGATGACCTGATCTGCCATGCTCACTCAGGCTCACAGACTTTGGGGATGTTGTGGGTGCTCTAGAGTCATATACCCGTCATGCAAATCTATGTAATTATACGTTTCTCTCCAGCTGTGTGTGTGAGTGTGCTCCAGCCTCAAAGCTCTCACAAAAGCCACACCTCAAGTCATGACAGATGTTGGAGCCAATCATATGCCTTGGACTGAATTCACAGCTGACGTAAATGTGACGTCAAGGCAGCTGCCTTCCTACGCCAGCAGTGTATTTTTTTCTCTTTTATATGGAGCTTGGATCACGTTTAAAGTCCCAAACCAATTTGGGATACTGAGAGCTGCCACTCCCATGTTTTCGTAATTCTGATTTTAATTATTTTCATTTTGTTTAACCTCTATGCACTTTTCCAAAAAACCTCCAGGACTTCTTAGCATAGCCTTATTATGCAGGAAATTTCCTGTACTTATAATATTCCAGCCAGCTGTGGCTTTCAGGTTCCTCTGGTGATTAAATACATCCAGGACATGAAAAATATGTTGTAGACCACAAAGTGAGAGATTCTAAAGTTTCCCGTTACAGTTTTAAATAGGAAAACCGAGAACTTCTATCCTTTTTGAATGGCTACATAATCATAAGAATAGGCAACAGCCTCAATCTCCTCAACTCACCAGATTTGAAGAAAATCTTTTTAAGCTTCAAAAAAGTTTGACAATTTCCCCTTCCTCCATTACTTTTTTCATTTTTGCACCTACTGCAGTTCCAAATGTTACTAGAGACTGGAATTGTGAATGCCTAAGCAATAAAATACCATAAGAAAGTATTTCTAGTCTTAAAGTATTTCTAGTCGAACCTGAAACAGGTTGAAAATCTCACAAGATTGTCTGTTGGTGTGAGATTTTTCAGATCAATATCACCTGTTCAAGAGATTTGGAGAAGCATCTTAACTTTGGAGTGCTTAACTGAACTGAGCATCCAAACTTGTTCAGGCTGATCCAACATTAATGAGAATATATGTTTATCATGACATAATTTCCTTGACAAAAACCATAACTTTTAGAATTTTTTTCCCATAAGAAGTGACATGTTCTTTGTCATCACACATTTGCTTCTATAGTGGTCCAGTGTAGCTGAGTATGGGCTTTTAAAAGGCTTGACACTATTATTTACATGTTAGTCTATGGTTTAAACAATATTCTTTGTAAAATGAAGGATATTTATTTGGGTTGGGACTCTTTCAAAGGAGACTAGGCCCCCAGCTGCCATTCAGCCTAACCCCCTTTGAAAATCTATGCCTTGATTTTTGTCATAATTCCTCACAAAAAACAACTTAATGTTCATCACTGTCTTGGGTACCATGCCATTATCCTTTCTATTCTTCAGCTAAAATTTTGATTTTTTGCATTTTTTGGCCATTGTTTGCAGTGACACACAACCAGCCTTAATCATTAATAATCTGACCAAATGCCTTCAGACCATCTGATATTTCTCAGCATCTGAATGATTTATAAACTGTGTCTAGTTAATCTCTCTAACTTTGGAAGAATAGCACTCAGAGGCACATAGTACAGTAAGTTCTATCTATAAATACTTTGTAATCTTTTTAATAATTTTCCATTACAATTACTACTATGTTTATTTCGTATCAGATTCTGCCATACATACGCATGCTGATTAGTGAGCTACTATGTGAATAGTCCAATTGACTTCAGTAACACTAGCTGCATAGGAAGGTCCTACTCAACCGATTTTTTTTAATGCATTAAGGGAGACTTAAGTGGGGCGCAGATTTTGTGCAGGCTTTCTGCACTGGGGTGAATTTCATCCACAGTTCTATCTGACACTTCATGTGCTATATAAAGATTAAAAACTAACAATAGTTAATACAAAATTAATTACTCATGCTTATGATTTCAATTTATTAAAAAAACAAAACAAAATCCAGATTAAATCAGTCTAATACTGGTGGATACCAAGTACATGTCATTCTCAGAAGCATAATTAATAGTTCAAAATCTTCAAGGGGATGTCCATTAACAATGTTCCTTAAAATTGATAAAAGGCAATAGACTTTAATGTCCATAAGATATCAAATTAGTATAATTTTCCCTGTTGTCATGTGGGTATCATTCACTGTGCAGGCAAATCCATGGGATGGAAGCAGTGCATGAAATCCATGATATCTACCATTGGCTGCATGGGCACGATCATAAGAATATAGGAGTGGAAGGGAGCTCCTGGGTCATGGAGTCTAGTCCCCTACTATCATAGGTAACCCCCTCACATAATTCTTTTAATGAATTTATTAAACTCTGTTTTAAAGCCTCCTTTGCATTACTCAAGCTGTTCCCTTGCTTTTCCATTATGAATGGGATTCCTTCCTCTTCTTCTCACTCTGCAGTATTATAATCTGTTCTCTCTCTCTCATCCCAACTGGCCTCATCCCAAATTAGCTTTACACTCTGTCCCTAGTCACACACATACAAGTCAACATTAGTTGTGCACACCTCACCTAGTGTGTAATTTGGCCATTTGTTTGTGCACCTCGTAGCTAGTGACAAGTTATCTAAGCCAGCCACAGCCTATTTACTTCTCTCTGTTCTCTTCTGCATCAATTTATTTTACAGCCAATCAGGCAAGCTTATTGCTGATGAAAGTGGGTGCGACTTTTATTGTAGTCAATGGGTTTTCACCATTTGGAGCCAATGGTGAATTTGGCTTCAATGTCTAGCAGTTACCTCTTTTCTTTTAAATAGATATCTAGACCTACTAGTAAAATAAAAATTAATGTTTACTTACGTCATTATTTGCTAAATAAAAACACAACACTCCACAATGACTTTACACACAAATGAAAAATATGATCCACACACAAACATAGTTTTGTCCCCAGTTTTCCTAGAAATGGGGTGAGGGAGGGAGGAGAGTAAATTTATCTTCAGGAAACGTAGGGGAAAATAGTATTGAAGACAGTAAATCAAGGAAAAGTAAGGTCCAGTACCACACAGCCATCCCTTACATATCTGCTTTCCAGCTGAATTCTCTTCAAGTCCCTCTTTATATCTGCTGGCCCCTCCCATTCCTTAATCTGTACTCATTGCCCTGGTCTACACTACAAGTTTAGGTCGAATTTAGCAGCATTAGATCGATTTAACCCTGCACCCGTCCACATGACGAAGCCATTTTTGTCGACTTAAAGGGCTCTTAAAATTGATTTCTGTACTCCTCCCCGACGAGGGGATTAGCATTGAAATCGACCTTGCTGGGTCGAATTTGGGGTAGTGTGGATGCAATTCAACGGTATTGGCCTCCAGGAGCTATCCCAGAGTTCTCCACTGTGATCGCTCTGGACAGCACTCTCAACTCCGATACACTGGCCAGGTAGACAGGAAAAGCCCTGCGAAATTTTGAATTTCATTTCCTGTTTGGCCAGTGTGGCGAGCTGATCAGCACAGGTGACCATGCAGAGCTCATCAGCACAGGTGACCATGCAGTCCCAGAATCGCAAAAGAGCTCCAGCATGGACCGAACGGGCGGTACTGGATCTGATTGCTGTTTGGGGAGATGAATCTGTGCTATCAGAACTCCGTTCCAAAAGACGAAATGCCCAAATATTTGAAAAAATCTCCAAGGGCATGAAGGACAGAGGCTATAACAGGGATCCGCAGCAGTGCCGCTTGAAACTTAAGGAGCTCAGGCAAGCCTACCAAAGAACCAGAGAGGCAAACGGCCGCTCCGGGTCAGAGCCCCAGACATGCCGCTTCTATGATGAGCTGCATGCCATTCTAGGGGGTGCCCCTACAACTATCCCTCCACTGTGCGCGGACTCCATCAATGGATTCTCACGCAACAGGGATGCGGATTTTGGGGACGAGGAAGATGATGATGATGAGGATGTTGAAGATAGCGCACAGCATGCAAGCGGAGAAAATGTTTTCCCCGACAGCCAGGAACTGTTTATCACCTTGGACCCAGTACCCTCCCAACCCACCCAAGGCGGGCTCACGGACCTTGAAGGTGGAGAAGGGACCTCTGGTGAGTGTACCTTTGTAAATATTGTACATGGTTTAAAAGCAAGCGTGTTTAATGATTAATTTGCCCTGAAGACTTGGGATGCATTTGCAGCCAGTACAGCTACTGGAAAAGTCTGTTAACATGTATGGGGATGGAGCGTAAATCCTCCAGGGACATCTCAATGAAGCTCCCCTGGATGTACTCCCAAAGCCTTTGCAAAAGGTTTCTGGGGAGGGCAGCCTTATTCCATCCTCCATGGTAGGATACTTTACCATGCCAGGCCAGTAGAACATAGTTTGGAATCATTGCATAACAAAGCATGACAGCGTATGGTCCCGGTGTTTGCTGGCATTCAAGCAACATCCGTTCTTTATCTCTCTGTGTTATCCTCAGGAGAGTGATATCATTCATGGTAACCTGGTTGAAATAGGGGAATTTTATTAAGGAGACATTCAGAGGTGGCCGTTCCTGCTGGGCTGTTTGCCTGTGGCTGAGCAGAAATCATCCCTGCTGTGCACCACACGGTGGGGGGAGAGGTGAAGCGATCCTACCAGAGAATAGGGTGTGGGGGGTTAGTTGGGTTTGTGCTGCACGTTAACCCAAAAACCGCAGCCCCTCCTTTTAAATGGCTAACCCATTTTAAATGGCCAACCCAACAGGTGCTTGGTATGGGAAATGAGGGCGCTGCTGTTTGAAACCATGTAATGTTAACAGCTTGGTTCACCGTGAAAGAGTCTAACTATTGTTCTCTAAAATGTGTCTTTTAAAATACTACCCTCCCTTTTTTTCCTCCCACAGCTGCAAATGTTTCAACGCTCCCCGTATCATCTGCGTCCCAGAGGCTAGTGAAGATTAGAAGGTGAAAAAAAACGCACTCGTGATGAAATGTTCTCTGAGCTCATGCAGTCCTCCCACACTAAAAGAGCCCAGCAGAATGCATGGAGGCAGACACTGTCAGAGTGCAGGAAAGCACTAAATGAACACGAGGACATGTGGCAGGATCAAGATGATAGGTGGTGTCAGCATGATGAGAGGAGGCAGGATGCAATGCTGAGGCTACTAGAAGATCAAACTGATATTCTCCGGCGTATTGTTGAGGTGCAGAAAAGGCAGCAGGAGCACAGACCACCACTGCAGCCCCTGTGTAACAAACCACCCTCCTCCCCAAGTTCCATAGCCTCCTCACCCAGATGCCCAAGAACACGGTGGGGGGCCTCCAGGAACTGAACCACTCCACCCCAAAGGACTGCCCAAGCAACAAAAGGCTGGCATTCAATAAGTTTTGAAGTGCAGTGTGGCCTTATCCTTCCCTCCTCCCCCACCCCTCCTGGGCTACCTTGGCAGTTATCCCCCCCATTTGTGTGATGAAGTAATAAAGAATGCATGAATTTGAAACAACAATGACTTTATTGCCTCCGCAAGCGGTGATCAAAGGTGGGAGGGGAGGGCGGTTGGCTTACAGGGAAGTAGAGTGAACCAAGGGGGCGGGTTTTCATCAAGGATAAACAAACATAACTTTCACACCGTAGCCTGGCCAGTCATGAAACTGGTTTTCAAAGCTTCTCTGATGTGCAGCATGCCCTGTTGTGCTCTTCTAACCGCCCTGGTGTCTGGCTGCGCATAATCAGCAGCCAGGCGATTTGCCTTGACCTCCCACCCTGCCATAAACATTTCCCCCTTACTCTCACAGATATTGTGGAGCACACAGCAAGCAGTAATAACAATGGGAACATTGGTTTCGCTGAGGTCTAACCGAGTCAGTAAACTGCGCCAGCGCGCTTTTAAACGTCCAAAGGCACATTCTACCACCATTCTGCACTTGCTGAGCCTATAATTGAACAGCTCCTGACTACTGTCCAGGCTGTCTGTGTATGGCTTCATGAGCCATGGCATTAAGGGGTAGGCTGGGTCCCCAAGGATAACTATAGGCATTTCAACATCCCCAACGGTTATTTTCTGGTCTGGAAAGTAAGTCCCTTTCTCCAGCCATTCACACAGACCAGAGTTCCTAAAGATGCGAGCGTCATGTACCTTTACCGGCCATCACACGTTGATGTTGGTGAAACATCCCTTGTGATCCACGAGTGCTTGCAGCACCATTGAAAAGTACCCCTTGCGGTTTATGTACTGGCTGCCTTGGTGCTCTGGTCCCAAGATAGGGATATGCGTTCCGTCTATCGCCCCACCACAGTTAGGGAATCCCATTGCAGCAAAGGCATCCACTATGACCTGCACATTTCCCAGAGTCACTACCCTTGATAGCAGCAGCTCAGTGATCATGTTGGCTACTTGGATCACAGCAGCCCCCACAGTAGATTTGTCCACTCCAAATTGATTCCTGACTGACCGGTAGCTGTCTGGCATTGCAAGCTTCCAGAGGGCTATCGCCACTCACTTGTGAACTGTGAGAGCTGTCCTCATTCTTGTGCTTCAGGGAAGGGGAAAGCAAGTCACAAAGTTCCATGAAAGTGCCCTTACGCATGCAAAAGTTTCTCAGCCACTGGGAATCATCCCAGATCTGCAACACTATGAGGTCCCACCAGTCTGTGCTTGTTTCCCGGGCCCAGAATCAGCATTCCACGGCATGAGCCTGCCCCATTAGCACCATGATGTCTAAATTGCCAGGGCCCATGCTTTGAGAGAAGCCTGTGTCCATGTCCTCATCACTCTCGTCACTGCGCTGCCGTCGCCTCCTCGTGCTGTATACACTGTAGGATAATGCAGGTGGTGTTTACAGTGCTCATAACTGCCGTGGCGATCTGAGCGGGCTTCATGCTTGCCGTGGTATGGCGTCTGCGCAGAAAAAAGGCGCGAAATGATTCTCAGCCGTTGCTCTCACTGAGGGAGTGGGGCCTGATGACATGTACCCATAACCACCCGCGACAATGTTTTTGCCCCATCAGGCATTGGGAGCTCAATGGGCTGCGGAGACTGCAGGAACTGTGGGATCGTTACCACAGTGCAATGCTCGGAAAGTTGACGCTAGCCTCGGTATTGTGGATGCACTCCACCGACTTAATGCGCATAGTGGGGACACACACAATCAACTGTATCAAATTGATTTCTAAAAAACCGACTTCTATTAAATTGACCTAATTTCATACTGTAGCCATACCCATTGTCCTAACAAGCCTCACAAAAGAGTTTTCCACTCTAAACGTCACTTCTGGAACCTTGAGATGGTTGTAGTTCTGAGCTGTAACAGGCCAGCTCCTTCACAATAATAAATACCAGCTGCCTGAGTAAATAACATTCCCAGTAAATATTCGATGTCAGGAAGATCAGAAAATTAGCATCATGAAGACTATCGTAAAGTTAATTCCCCAGGGAGGTAAACAATGTTTTATTAGAGGAAAGAAAATCAATAACTAAATCTTTCTGAGGTTAAAATGATTAACTTGATTTATATTTCCCAGGGTAATGATCTCAAGCCTTGTTGGTTTAGAAGCATGTCACCTCTATTGATTTCCTGTAGTGGTGCATGTGACCATCTCAAATGGAAGTTGTTTGAAAAGCTTAGGTCACAATCTGAGCATCTTTGTGCCCTGTAGCTAGAGTTTTTTTTTTAAGGGAGATTATTTTCCACAGTAAATTTCCAGTCCTAGGAGGCGGATATGAGTAGGTACTCTTCATTTGTGTTTAGTTTAAAGATCTCCTATTATTTTTTTCTTATCAGAAGCATTCTTAAGGATGATCACTCGGGACTACAGTTGCAAATACCCTCAATTTAGCCCGTTGTGTGCATGTATTTTAGTCACACTTAAAATGTTATTTGAAGGGGTCATGCTCCTTCCTCTTTTTTGTTTTGGTCTTGATTTTAGTCTCAGTTGGTTGAGTACATACCATAGTGTGTCCAGTAAAAATCAGCAACCCAACATGGGCTTACAGTCTCTAAGGAGTAATTCATTGTGATGCATGGGATTTGGTTACTTGATTCAATCCACTTCCATGCATCATGGCTAAATATTTATCTTTAACCTGTTCTGATTTGTTTTACTTTCAAGAACACCAGCAATGTATAGTGTTTGTATACACAGCCTGTCCTGCTTTCACCTTCTATTCGTTACTAAACTGATCTCTGGCTAGTTGCACATGCACATCCAAACAGTCGTGTTTAGAACTAGATCACAAAGCCATGAGATTTTTCCCCTTCTGATTTTCACCATTTACTGCAGCAGCTTTATCATCTATCCTAGGTGCTTCTATGTCCCCCCACCCGCATTACCACCATAGTTACTAAGCACCTCACAATCTTTAATGTATTTATCCTCATAACACCCCTGAGAAAGTAAGGAAGTACTAGTATCCCTAGTCTTACAGATAGGGCAGATCCTCAGCTGGGGCAAATTAGCATAGCTCCATTGAAGCCAAGCCTTAAGTGATATCACCAAAGTGACATGGTGGAAGTCTGGGATGAAGACAGTGATTTGAACCCAGATCTCTGGCTACTTTCCTAACCACTGGATCATCCTTCTCTTTGCTGGTTCCTTCACTTGAGAAAAGTTTGAAGTTTCTCTTAGCTGGTGGATGGATAATTATTTTTGTTTCTGAAATTTATTATTTGTAAGCTTCATCTTCTGGCTGAATGGGGGTAATTGAGCTGGGTGATCGCTGGAAATTTTATTCATGAACATGTCACTGAATTTTTCAACAAGTTTGCTTTGTTGTGTCTGAACCTTTTTTGTGTTGGTTTTCCATGAATATGGCAGTGAACAAGTTTACTGGCAGGAATGTTTGCCAAAACAGCGAATTGTATATGGATATTGCTGAATATTTGTGGAAATCAAATTTAAAATTCATAATCACAAGTATTCATACCAGAAATTTCATGCAAAAAGTTATGCTCATTAGATCCTGGCAAATAATCTACATTTTCAGTTTGGTGGCAGTTCCAAAAAAATGAAAGTGAAATTTTTAGAAATTCTTATGAATTGAAAAAGTCTATTTCAGGTCTGTTCCAGACACTTCTTTGTTCTTTTGGAGAGTCTCTAGGTCTAGACATTGTGGTGTCATTCGGGGGCAGGTATTTTTTATAATTAACTGCTTATTCATTAGTGTCTGTGCATGTATGTACACACGCACACGCACATAATTTTGGATCCTAAACAACTTAGTGTACATATTTTATATTTATAGGAAAGCTTTGTATTCATCTTTCTTTTAAAATTCTGTACACCAAATATTGTCATGATTCCAAGTAGTCCATTAAATAAGGCCTTTAAAAATCCCACGGTTTTAGTAAATCATGCCCCGAGGACCTCTAAGAACACTTCAGCATAGAATAGAGGATGTGTTTTTTAAATATGGCTGTATAGCCTCTTTTGTGCCAAAGTTGTTAAACATTTTTGTCTGCTACACTAAATATTCAGTAAGCAGCTAGCTGGCCCATATAAATTAGTATGATGCTGTCATTCTTAACTGCTGGTGCCTCCACATAGGAAATATATAGGACTCCAAGGATGAATGATAATGATCATGATGGTGAATGGAAAGGTTAAGGGCACTGGGAGTCTAGCAAATTGCTTGTTCACTCTGTATATTTAACACGCCCCTCTCTAACCCCCCCTCCCAAACAAAAATATCATTCTTGAGAATTGAATTTGTTACAATGAAGTGAATGCTAAAAAAGGGAGACCAGGTCCTGGAGGATTGCGGGTTATAAGCCTTACAGAGACTTAGGCAGTAAAGGCTACTACATGCAGAGATGTCACCTAATTATTTTTAAATATATTTTTTCTATTTTTTTAACATCTATATTGAATAATGGCAAGTGATGCAATCAGAACATATAAGGAGAAAAAGGAGATTGTACACACAATCTTTTTTCTGATTCTTTTTCTCTTTGTACAGGAGACTAGAAATTCTAGAGTAAATGTGTTGAAGTGGATAGAGTTACACTGCTGTAAACAGAAGCAACGCTTGGGAGGTCCTGCACCCTCCCCCCAAGATTTCTGTGAGCAGCAAGCTGTCCTTGCAGGGCTCACAGTGAACTGACCCTGCGGCCCTACAAAGAGCCCATGGCTGGGCTTTGTGTGACATGCCGCGTGAGCCTGATGCGCCCAGAGCTTCTCCCCCTCCAGCTCCCGGCCCTTCACCACAGCCCTGTGGGCTGCTCCTGGGCTTGTTTTGCTCGGCTTGCCGGGGCACAAGGGGACTCTGTCCTCACACTGCGCCACTCCCACCCCAATACATTTCCAGCTCGCTTGGCCCTTCTCCCCAGCATCCAGGCCTGGGTGCGGAGCGGAGGGGGTGGCAGAGGCGATGCATGGGGGGGAATGTGGAGTCACATGTCCCTCCAGATTTGCTGCTTGGCTTGTACTGAGCATGCTCAATAACACTGCTGAAGCCGAGTGCCCTCACTCTGAACCCCCCACACTACTGGCAGGCACGGGTTGTCTCGGGGGGGGGGGGGGGGGGGGGGGGGGGGGGGGGGGGGGGATGGAGCCACTTCTCCTGCTGGGTGAGGGTGGCCGCTCCAGGTCGCTTCTCTGTGCAGAGCAGTGGCTGCCTGTGAAAGGCTGGCTGGGGAGGCAGCAACAGCCCATACAGCAGGTAACCCTGGAGGGACGGGGAGAGTGCGGCTGCGGCCCTGGCTGGGTGCAGGGCAGGGAGTCAGTAGGGGAGGTGCCAGGAGCAGGTTCCCTGTGCTTAGCCCTCGTTAGGGGCATTGCCTGCACCCCTACCCCCGCTGAGGTGTCGGCACGGGCGCTCTGGGGAGAAACTTTGTTGCTGTGAGTTCCCCGGCCAGGGCAGGGGCTGGCCCGGTGGTGTGTGCTTCCCGCACCTGCGGCCCCAGCCTCCCAGGAGCTACCAGGATTGGCTGCCCTGACTCAGGGAGGGGGGGGGGCTGGAAGGTTCCTGCACCCAGAGGTGCTGCGTGGGGTGGTCAGGTGCCCTCCGAACCTTTAAATGTGCCCCCCAACTATCAACAGTTACGTGTTGCCTCTGGCTGTAAACCTGGAGTAAGAAGGCAGAGGGTCAGGCTCAGTCTAAATGAACCTGTTCATATGTTCTTGCTAAATTCCACTTGCTTGGGGTAACTTTTTTTTAGCTGGGTGAGCACAAACTGAAGACTTGATTCTCATTTATACTATGGCCACCTCACAATGCGAAGGGGTCTAACAGAAAAATATGAAGCAGCCTTAGTGGAAATGACATTTGGGCACTCTTCTTCCTCCCCTCCCCATTTGATTATCAGGGTTGGAGGGTAAATTTTTGTGCCTGAGCCGGTAAATTGTTGATGACTGGTATTGAGACACTGTTAATAGATCACATACGCTTACCATCCAAACCACATGCTCTATTGAAAAGAGAGCTAGTCAAATTATTTGTTTCAAATAAATCAGCCAGTGATTTTAATCTTCTTTTCATGGATTATACGGTGAATGATCCTAATTACTAGAGGTGAATTTGGCTTTCACAAATGTTTGCTGACCGATATGAACAAATTTTAGCCAATAAGTTGTTTGCAAGTGATTCACTGCCAACATATCTACCACAATTTGCCATTTGCCATCCATGGGGTTTGATTTGCCCTCTCAGTTGTGTTATAGTGTTTTTGCTCCTAATTTGTACGAGGCCATCTTTTTAAACAGAAGAATAACACATTTCTGACTAGAATTGTCAGAGGAATAACCAGCTGTGCTAAGTGTCTGTGATTTGTGACCATTTTCATGAATCATTCAACAGTCAAACAAATGAGCAACAGATGTGGTTCTATGTGTAAATTCTCAGGTTTTTGTATTGTTTAACCAGCTCAGACTAAGAGCAAAGAAGCTGTACGTTCTGATGATATGAACAACAGTTCTCACCTCCTTCCTTTTCCATTTGGACCCAGAGAAGAAGAATCTTCCAGATAAAAAACCTAGGTCAAATTCTTAATAAAAATGATCCAGATGTCTAACCTTAATGCATCCTTAGTTCAGAGGGAGGACAGACAGCCCCACTCTTCAGTTACAGAGTTCAATTTGAGCATTGCCTTAAATGCTCCAAGAGTTGTTTAAGCTTTTTTTCATTTATTTTCTCATGTTTGTTCCCAAGCTGCCCCCTGTGATGAAGAACTGACGCAGAGTCCCTACAGTAATACTTCTAAATATTTTCATCCCAATCCTGTTTTAGTTACTTTAAAATGTTTTCAGTGTCTTTATATTGGCCAAAAAACAATTCTGTATACAATGATATTAATAATACTTGCATCATATGGGTGTAGGGACTAATTCATTAATGTTCATGGAGCACCTCAAGGGCCTTTGAATAGAAGTTCTATATAAATGTAAATTATCTGAATGCTAATGGCCCTTGTTCTTGACTCAGACTTTCGGATCAATGCTGCTGATCTCTACCAAAGCGGGTTAACAGAAGGGTAAGCAGCAGCAGAACAAACACTTTCAGTGCACCCTTTATGAAAAATAGAGAGAACATAAAAGTTTGACAGTTCCAGTCAGGGCAAAGTAATGAAGTAGTATCGGGCTGGACTTTCCAACTTTCTCTGGTCTGTTCAATGTACATCACATGCTGCTTTGTGTCACAGCACAGCCAGCTGCACTGTACTTCAGGCCATGCCGTCATTCGCGTTGGCCTCAGCTCTGGTAAACTTTTCCCAGTCAGCTAAAGAAAAGCCTCTGCCCTCAACTTTTCCTAGAATGACTGATTCCCCTGCCCTTGTCTGAAGCCTTTGGTCATTTCCTGAAACACAAGGGAAATGTGTCAGACAAATGTAAAGGCTCTGTTACAGTCTTCAGGGAATAAGGAGGGATTCAAATGAAAAATAAAGCTTACTGAATACTCAGCAGGGAGGAAAGGGAGCCCAAGCGGGATTGTTTGGCGTTATTGCCAACCACAAACATTCAGAAATTGTGAGTCAGGGCTCTAAAAGTTGAGATTTAAAAATGAATATTGTTGGGGGTCTTTTTATTTGACATCTCATGTTGGAGCACTTTTGGGTCATGTTTTCAAATTTTCCCCACACTCATGAGGACTAGAAACGAAGTGGTTTTTGTTTTAAATGAAAGCTGAGGTTCTCATGGCATAACCAGATGCCAGCAGCTGGGGCTTTAAGGAAAACAAAACAAAACAACAAGGGGATGAGGCTCTGCTGGTGTAGATTGTCAGAGCTCTATGTCAATTTACACCAGCTAAAGAGCAGCTCCCCAGTATCATACGGCTCCCAATTAAATCACAAGAGTTGGCAGTTCTGGGGTTTATTAGGCATATTTGTGAATTACTTTGGTTCTAATCCAGCATTCCATAGGCAGACAAAAATCCCACTAATTTCAATGGCCATATGCTTCTCTGCCAATACAGACTCAGGCACATTGTTGCTTTCAGGAATAGATGACTGAGCATTAGTCCGCTGATCATAGCATCTCATTTCCCACTGCATCATCTGACGTTTGCAGAAAGCACTGGGAATTTCAAGACAAAATTTCACTGCTTCATCTGTGTGGCTCCCCTTGCATTGTAACTTCCTTCTGTGAAGCTTCTCGTCTTCCTCTTTGGGAAGGCAATACTGTGTATTCTAGACACATGGGGCCTGATTCTCTTTTCATTTACACTAATGCAAAGCAGGAAATTACTATATGTTATTTATATATAAATCCTACATAAACTTCTTTTTTATATAATTTGAAAGAATTATTCTCTGTAATTCATATTTATTTAAGAACAACCTCTGTCTTTTTTTTTTTTTTTTTTGGCACAGCCCATGCAAAACACATCTTTAATCTTAATTTCATGGCAATTCTTTCAAAGCCATGCATTAGCTAGATGAGGGGGATTGCAGTTGATTTTTTATTAATTAGCATGTCATCCAGCACCCTGAATGTGATATCTTTATGCAGTAACATCCAGATGTCCTCTGTTCCATGACAATTTATTTTACATAGCAGCATTTGTTTCCATGCATTGCAGGTAACTATGACAACAGGCAGTCAGCAAGGTCCAAGTTGGCCATTGTTAAGGATATGACAGCTTAGTCCAATACAATTATTACTGTTTTCTAAGGACTATGATACAGTCTGCATCTAAACTCTTCAAAGAGAGTGATGGTTTTAAAATCTTTTACTTCTTAAATGCAGGGGAGAGGCAGGTGAAAAGACAATTAGTGACCAAACTCTGCTTGCCTTACTCAGAAGACTTTAGTGGACTGTTCTTGTGAATAAGTTGAGCAGGATTTGACCTTAGGTTATCTGCACAGTGTTAAGAGAAATTGGACATATTGCTAAGGGCGCATGATGGCAGGATACAGTCTTCAGTACACCTTCAGGTAAATTATTTTCCTAACTTTGATGAACCAAAGAAACCATTCATGGGCAAATCTAAAAGGGTGAATCACTATTATGACTGTTATCTAGATTGCACCTCTTTTTTAGGTTGCTTGCTGTCATATTTCCTTTGGGATGCCAGGGAAGTGCAGTGTGATCTTTTCAACTTTGAAACTGCACCTACAACACCTTTATATTGTGTGAAATCTTTAAATCTGTTTGGGCTTGGGAAGAGAAATGGACCTGAGGGCTTATTTACACAGGGAAATTTGACCAGTTATACCAACACAGTTATACCAATATAGGCCTGGTCTACACTACGAGTTTAGGTCGACTTTAGCCGCGTTAAATCGAATTAAGCCTGGACACGTTCACACGACGAAGCCCTTTCTTTCGACTTAAAGGGCCCTTTAAACCGGTTTCTTTACTCCACCTCCGACGAGGGGATTAGCGATAAAATCGGCCTTAGGGGGTAGGAATTGGGGTAGTGTGGACGGAATTCGACGTTATTGGCCTCCGGGAGCTATCCCACAGTGCTTCATTGTGACCGCTCTGGACAGCACTCTCAACTCAGATGCACTGGCCAGGTAGACAGGAAAAGCCCCGCGAACGTTTGAATTTCATTTCCTGTTTGCTCAGCGTGGAGAGCACAGGTGACCACGCAGAGCTCATCAGCACAGGTAACCGTGATGGAGTCCCAGGATCGCAAAAGAGCTCCAGCATGGACAGAACGGGAGGTATGGGATCTACTCGCCATATGGGGAGATGAATCAGTGCTGGCCGAACTCCGAAGCAGTAAACGAAATGGCAAAATATTAGAAAAGGTCTCCAAGGCCATGAAGGACAGAGGCCATAACAGGGACGCACAGCAGTGCCGCGTGAAAATTAAGGAGCTAAGGCAAGCCTACCACAAAGCCAGAGAGGCAAACGGAAGGTCCGGGGCTGAGCCGCAAACATGCCGCTTCTACGCGGAGCTGCATGCCATTCTAGGGGGTGCAGCCACCACTACCCCAACCGTGTGCTATGAGTCCCTCACTGGAGAAATACACAGGGAAGAGGGTTCGGAAGAGGAGGATGGAGGAAATGTAGATAGCTCACAGCCGCAAGGAAGCGGAGAAACCGGTTTCCCCAACAGTCAGGATATGTTTGTCACCCTGGACCTGGAACCAGTAACCCCCAAACTCACCGAAGACCCTGAGGGCACACAGGGGACCTCTGGTGAGTGTACCTTTGTAAATATTACACATGGTTTAAAAGCAAGCGTGTTTAATGATTAATGATTAATTTGCCCTGGCAATCGCGGTCAGTACAGCTACTGGAAAAGTCTGTTAACGTGTATGGGGATGGAGCGGAAATCCTCCAGGGACATCTCCAGAAAGCTCTCCTTCATGTACTCCCAAAGCCTTTGCAAAAGGTTTCTGGGGAGGGCTGCCTTATCCCGTCCGCCATGGTAGGACACTTTACCACGCCAGGCCAGTAGCACGTAGTCTGGAATCATTGCATAACAAAGCATGGCAGCGTATGGTCCCGGT
>NW_020664439.1:13671878-13733029 GCF_002925995.2 Terrapene triunguis
GCCCCATTTCAACCAGGTGACCGTGAATGATATCACTCTCCTGAGGATAACAAAGAGCGATAAGGAATGGATGTTGTCTGCATGCCAGCAAACACCAGGACCATACGCTGCCATGCTTTGTTATGCAATGATTCCAGACTACGTGCTACTGGCCTGGCGTGGTAAAGTGTCCTACCATGGCGGACGGGATAAGGCAGCCCTCCCCAGAAACCTTTTGCAAAGGCTTTGGGAGTACATGAAGGAGAGCTTTCTGGAGATGTCCCTGGAGGATTTCCGCTCCATCCCCATACACGTTAACAGACTTTTCCAGTAGCTGTACTGACCGCGATTGCCAGGGCAAATTAATCATTAATCATTAAACACGCTTTTAAACCATGTGTAATATTTACAAAGGTACACTCACCAGAATTCCCCTGTGTGCCCTCAGGGTCTTGGGTGAGTTTGGGGGTTACTGGTTCCAGGTCCAGGGTGATAAACATATCCTGGCTGTTGGGGAAACTGGTTTCTCCGCTTCCTTGCTGCTGTGAGCTATTTACATTATCTTCATGCTCATCTTCCTCGTCCCCAGAACCCGCTTCTCTGTGTGTTTCTCCAGTGAGGGACTCATAGCACACGGTTGGGGTAGTGGTGGCTGCACCCCCTAGAATGGCATGCAGTTCTGCGTAGAAGCGGCATGTTTGCGGCTCATCCCCGGACCTTCCGTTTGCCTCTCTGGCTTTGTGGTAGGCTTGCCTTAGCTCCTTAATTTTCACGCGGCACTGCTGTGCGTCCCTGTTATGGCCTCTGTCCTTCATGGCCCTGGAGACCTTTTCTAATATTTTGCCATTTCGTTTACTGCTTCGGAGTTCGGCCAGCACTGATTCATCTCCCCATATGGCGATCAGATCCCGAACCTCCCGTTCTGTCCATGCTGGAGCTCTTTTGCGATCCTGGGACTCCATCACGGTTACCTGTGCTGATGAGCTCTGCGTGGTCACCTGTGCTCTCCACACTGAGCAAACAGGAAATGAAATTCAAACGTTCGCGGGGCTTTTCCTGTCTACCTGGCCAGTGCATCTGAGTTGAGAGTGCTGTCCAGAGCGGTCACAATGAAGCACTGTGGGATAGCTCCCGGAGGCCAATAACGTCGAATTCCGTCCACACTACCCCAATTCCGACCCCCTAAGGCCGATTTTATCGCTAATCCCCTCGTCGGAGGTGGAGTAAAGAAACCGGTTTAAAGGGCCCTTTAAGTCGAAAGAAAGGGCTTCGTCGTGTGAACGTGTCCAGGCTTAATTCGATTTAACGCTGCTAAAGTCGACCTAAACTCGTAGTGTAGACCAGGCCTGTGTGTGTGTGGCGGGGGGCGGGGAGGGTGGCTATACTGGTGTAATGATATCAGTTTACATTTCCATTTTATCTTACACCAGTATAACTTTTCCATGTCTATAACTCTCTGAAGTGCAGTTCTACATTAAAAAAAAAAGACTAGGTAAAATGGCACCTTCTTAATCAAAAGATCTGCTTCCTCGGTAAATTCAGTATCTCATCTGCTTACTTTACTTTATTTTTTTCCTGCACTGCAGAGCCAACATGTGTCCTCCACTGCGTGCACACATTAGTTACACAGAAGAAAAATGGGTAGCTAGCTGACTAAAGGCCTGATCCCTGTTCAACTCAAGGGACATCTTACCATTGACATCAGTGGACGTTGGATCAACCATAGTCTGTTGTTTGCAGGCACAAATCTGATAATGTTACAAATGGGTAGCTTGCATACACTCATCCTCTGTTTGCTCACAGTTCCCTTATGTGAATACATATAACCATAAGTATCTGTATTAATTGCATATTTGCTAAGTATCCAAAATGTGATTTATGTGCTTGACTTCTAAGAAGGGTGACCAGACGTCCCGTTTTTAAAGGGACAGTCCCGTATTTAAGCCCTCCTGTAGATGTCCCAACTCTTTTTAAAAATGGGCAAATTGTCCTATATTTTCTGTCCCTCCCCCATCAGTACTGGCGGGTTCTGCTGCTGGCCGAATACCTGCTCACCAACTGCCCGCCCACCAGCGGTGAGTGGGGGTGTCCAGTGGCTGACGATGGGGGTGGATGTGTAAGGTTCTTCTTCGAGCGATTGCTCATGTGTATTCCACAATAGGTGTGCGTGCTCGCCACGTGCACCAGTGCCGGAAGTTTTCCCCCAGCAGTACCCGTAGGGGAGCACCCCTAGCGACCCCTGGAGTGATTCCTCTATGGTGCAGTATATGGGGCGCTACACGCTCCCCCCACCCTCAGTTCCTTCTTGCTGCCAGTGAAGGTGCTTCGGAACTGCTCTGCTCCAGCTTGTCTGCAGCTTTCCTCTAGAACTCTTGTTCATTCTTCTTAGTAGTAGTACCTGTAGTTGAAGTTGTTAGATTAGTTTAGTTTAGTTTAGTGCACCTGGGTCAGGGCATGCCCCGTGTCCCGGGCTTTAAGTCGTGCAACACTTGTAGGCAGCCAATGCCAGTGAGTGATCTGTACGTGGACTGTTTACACTGTCTGGGGGAAACCCATCTCAGCGATCGCTGCAAGATTTGCAGGTCTTTCAAGCCTCAGACCAAGAGAGAAAGGGACATTCAGGACCGAGCTATCCTGATGGAGTTAGCATTGACCCCGACTCCGGTGCGCCGCTCCAAGTTGGCACCAGATACCGCGGTGTCGGTGCACAGCGACCCCTCGGTGCCATCTACCAGTCGGCACCGCTCCCCGTCCATGGGGCATGCCAAGAAGGTTAAGAAGAGGCCTTCTCCGCCGCTGCACCAGAGCAAGATGGTGGGAGAGGCTAAACCAGGGGTAGGCAACCTATGGCACGCGTGCCAAAGGCGGCACATGAGCTGATTTTCAGTGGCACTCACACTGCCTGGGTCCTGGCCACCGGTCTGGTGGGCTCTGGATTTTAATTTAATTTTAAATGAAGCTTCTTAAACATTTTAAAAACCTTATTTACTTTACATACAACAATAGTTTAGTTATATATTATAGACTTATAGAAAGAGACCTTCTAAAAATGTTAAAATGTATTACTGGCACGCGAAATCTTAAATTAGAGTGAATAAATGAAGACTCGGCACACCACTTCTGAAAGGTTGCCGACCCCTGGGCTAGACCCATGTTGGGTAGTCCTCGGTCCCCATCGGCCTCCAGGCCTCCGACTCAGGTCGAGCAGAGTAGCCTGGCCTATTTGGAGCAGGCTTCCCGGGATGTCCAGATGCCCTCCACGCCGGAGGCCCTGCAAGCGGCCCAGGATGTTATGTCCCTGCCGGTACCAGGGGCATCGCCAATGCTGGCTCCCTGGTCCAGAGGCAAGCCACTGCTTGGATCTCCGCAGTCACCCCCTGCTCAGTACCATTCATGGTCAAGGGAATGTTCCCAATGCTGTTCACCGCTCAGCAACCGCCCCATGTGTAGTTCACGCCGGGCACTGTCGACCCCTACCAGGTTGTCTGGCTGGGTTCCAACTAACAGGGGCTCCACGCACCGCTCCACCTCGAGGAGCGGGCCCCGTCTAGACCGAGACAGATGGCACTGGAGGTCCTCGTCTCTGAGGGGCTACCGTAGCCAGTCGCGACATGAACGTCGACGCTGTTACCGTTCATTGTCTCGCTCCAGGTCCCCACCACAGCACCGTTCCTGCCGTCCTGGCCATCGATCACTGGCACCTCGCCGTCACAGATCTGCCCACTGGAGCCGATTGCGAAGCAGCTGCTACCAGCAGTACTGTTTCTCCATGTTGGGATCACGGTCTCGTGGTCAGCACTGTTCCCGCCGCCGCCGCTGCCCCGGGTCCAGGGACAGTGACAGGTCTCCGGTCAGCCCGGCCTCCCTTCGTAGCTGTCGATCGATAGGACAGGCCAATCAGGCTGAACAGCCTGTTCCACTGGTGCCACAGCAAGTGCAGTGGCACCGGGCTCCTAGGCTGGCACCGTGGTACCAATGGGCCCCGTGGTTCCTGACGGGGGCTTGCTCAGTGGCCAGAGCCTCGGAATGGACATCGGCCTCTCTTTCCCAGCCTCCTAGGAAGGAGTCGGTGGGACGTGCATCTTCGGTTCAGTGCCCAGAGGGCAACCAAGTGGTGGGACCCCTGGTACTGGTGGGTGTGCAGAGTACTGCGCCCACCTCCTCACCCTGGCGATTATGGCCCCTCCTCCCTCTGTCCCGCAGGAGGACTCTAAAGCCCACCAGGAACTATTGAAAAGGGTGGCATCAAGCCTCAACCTTTAGGCCGAGCAGGTGGAGGAACTCTCGGACTCCCTCTTCAATGTCCTATCCACCTCAGTACTGGGCAGGGTGGCTCTCCCACACCACAAAGGGGTGGCAAAAATTTCAAACGCCTTATGGCAAACCCTGGCTTCCTTGCCCCCCATCTCTAAGAGGGCTGAACAGAAGTACTTTGTGCCCACCAAGGGGCATGAATACCTGTACATCCACCTTGCCCCCAATTCCCTGGTGGTCGAGTTGATCAACCACAGGTAGCAGCAGGGCAAACCAGCCCATACTCCGAAAAATATACTCAAGGAGGCTGGATTTATTTGGGGGAGAGGTTTATTCATACTCGAGTTTCCAGTTAAGGGTGGTGAACCATCAGGCTCTCCTGGGTCGGTATGAGTTCAATTTGTGGGGCTCTCTACCCAAATTCGAGGACTCCCTCCAGGAGTGTGACAGGAAGGAGTTCAAAGCTCTGGTGGAGGAGGGTACAGCAGCTGCCAGGGCAACCCTGCAGGCAGCGTCAGATGCCACGGATACAGCTGCATGGTCCATGGCCTCCGTGGTGTCTATGAGAAGGGCGTCGTGGCTCCTGCTGTCTGGGCTGTCCAGCGAGGCGCAGAACTCCTTGCAGAACCTCCCGTTTGATGGCAAGGCCCTGTTTGCTGAACAGACGGATGTGAAGCTGCACGGCCTGAAAGATTCCCACACTACGCTTAAGACTTTTGGCCTCTATGTTCCGGCTCTGGCTAGACCTAAGTTTAAGCCACAGCAGGCTTCCACCCAGGTTACTCACTCTAAATATGAGCCCCCTTATAAAAAGTCACAGGACTATAAGAAATGCCCACAGAGGCAGTCCTGGTCTGCCCCCCAGCCTGGGTCATCCAAGGGTAAACAGGCGGGGAAACGTCAGCTTTGACGGGACGCCCAGGAGCGACCTACCAGTTCTCACCAGGGATCCACCCGCAGTAAAGCTTCCCTTCTCCAACCGGTTGTGTGCTTTTCTCCTGGAGTGGTTGCGGCTGACCTCGAACCGATGGGTCCTCAACACCATCTCCTGGGGCTACACCCTCCAGTTTACCTCTACCCCACCCAACCACCCTCCACCCCCGTCACTCCTGGGGGACCCCTCTCACGAGGCCCTGCTCGAGCAGGAGGTGGGGTGGCTCCTTGGCCTAGGAGCGGTGGAAGTGGTGCCAGTGGAGTTCAAACACAAGGGGTACTACTCCCGCTATTTCCTTATCCCAAAGGCCAAAGGGGGGCTCAGGCCCATCCTGGACCTGCGAGGCCTGAACCAGTACATGGTAAAGCTCAAGTTCCGCATTGTCTCTCTGGCCTCCATCATCCTCTCCCTGGATCCCAGGGACTGGTACACCACCCTCAATCTGCAGGACGCGGACTTCCACATTCATATATTTGAGGGGCACAGACGTTTCCTCTATTTCATGGTTGGGCAGGAGAACTACCAATTTACTGTCCTCCCATTTGGCCTGTGCACTGCTCCCAGGGTATTTACAAAGTGCATGTCTATAGTGGCGGCCTACCTCAGACGTCGTGGGGTCCAGATCTTCCCCTATCTGGATGATTGGCTGGCCTGTTGGTGAACAACACCAAGTCCACGTTAGTCCTGGTACAGCACATAGCATTTATCAGGGCAGTCCTGGACGCAATGTCGGCCAGGGCCTCCCTCCCACCAGACAGATTAGAGACCCTGAAAGGGCTCATCGACACAGTCACAAAGTTTCCCGTGACGACAGCCATAGCATGTCTCCAGCTCCTGGGTCACATGTCGGCATGCACATATGTGGTTCGCCATGCCAGACTCAGGATGAGGCCCCGCCAGCTCTGGTTGGCCTCGGTGTTCTCCCAGGCCAGAGACAGGATGGACAAGGTCCTCACCGTGCCCTCCCTACAATGGTGGTCCTCCTTGGGGAACATGCTCCGTGGGGTCCCGTTCAGGGGCAGGCTCCCGTCGGTGGAGCTGTTGTCCGACGCATCGGCCTGGGGTGAGGAGCCCATGTGGGGGACATTCAGACCCAAAGTCTGTGGTCTGTGCAGGACCTTGCCCTGTATATAAACGTCAAGGAACTCAGGGCGGTCCGGCTGGCGTGCGTGGCCTTCCGCTCGCACCTGGAGGGCAGAGTGGTTAGGATTCTCATGGACAACACGGCCTCGATGTTTTACATCAACAGACAAGGTGGGGCCCGCTCCTTTGCCCTCTGCCAGGAAGCCCTCAGGCTGTGGGACTTCTGTATAGCCCACAACATTTGCCTACAGGCCTACCACCTACCAGGCACCCGGAACTCGTGGGTGGATTGCCTGAGCCGAGACTTCTCCTCTCAGCACGAGTGGTCTCTACACCCAGAGGTGGTGCACAGACTTTTCCAAGAGTGGGGGACTTCCCAGGTAGACCTGTTCGTGACTCAGCGGAATGGCTGGTGTCCCTGGTTCTGCTCCGGGGGAGGGCTGGGAATGGGCGCCATCTCCGATGCCTTCCTCCTATCCTGGTCAGGCCAGCTTCTCTATGCCTTCCCCCCGATCCCGCTGATTGGCAAGGTCCTGGAAAAGATAAAGACAGACAGGGCCCGGGTCCTCCTGATTGCCCCAGCGTGGCCCAGACAACATTGGTTACGGGACCCTCACGAGCCTGGCGGTCGCCCCGCTGTGGCCATTACCGTTCCACCCGGACCTGCTCTCCCAGGACCAGGGCCGCCTCCTCCACCCCAACCTAGCGGAACTCCACCTCACGGCGTGGCTGCTCAATGGTTAGGCTGAGGAAAGGACATGCTTGGAAGGGGTTCAGTGCGTCCTCTTGGAAAGCAAGTGATCCTCCATGCATCGAGCCTATTTGGCTAAGTGGTCTCAGTTTTCCTGATGGGCGACTGAGCAGGGCGTTGCCCTGATCCAGCTGCCCCAATCCAGCTCATTTTAGACGATCTCCTTCACCTTAGAGCCCAAAGCCTGGCGCCCTCATCCACCAAGGTGCACTTGGCGGCCATATTGGCCTTCCACCCGCCAGTGCAGGGGCACACAGTATTCTCCCATACTATGACTGGCCAATTCCTTAAGCGATTAGATCATCTCTTCCCATACGTTAGGCCCCCAGTCCTGCAGTGGGACCTGAACTTGGTGCTGGTCCAGTTGACGGGTCCCCCCTTTGAGCCGTTAGCTACATGTTTCTGGTCGCACCTCTCGTGGAAGGTAGCCTTCCTGGTGGCGATCACGTCGGCTAGGCAGGTCTCGGAACTCAGGGCCTTGACCTCTGAGCCCCTATACACGGTGTTCCATAAGGATAAGGTCCAGCTCCGCCCACATCCTTCATTCCTCCTGAAGGTGGTCTCTGCCTACCACATGGGTCAGGACACTTTCCTGCCAGTCCTCTGCCCCAAGACCCATGCGTCCAGTGAGGAGCACCCCCGCCACACGCTGGATGTGAAACAGGATCTGGCCTTTTACCTGGAGTGGACTAAGCCATTCAGGAAGTCTTCGCAGCTGTTCATCGCTTCGGCCGAACACATGAGGGGGTCGGCTGATCTCCACTCAGCGGCTTCCAACTGGATCACCTCGTGCATCCGTACCTGTTATGACCTGGCAGGAATCCCTCCGCCGTCAATTGTGAGGGCACACTCAACTAGGGCACAAGCCTTATCGAATGCCTTTTTAGCCCTGTCCCCATTCAGGACTTTTTCAGGACTGCCACATGGTCTTCAGTTCACACGTTCACCTCACATTATGCGATCGTCTCCCAGACCAGGGAAGACGCCAGATTCGGCAGGGCTGTGCTCCATCCTGAGAGTTTGTGAACTCCTACCCACCTCCAACAGATATAGCTTGGAATCACCTATTGTGGAATGCACATGAGCAATCACTCAAAAAAGAAAAGACAGTTACCTTTTCCATAACTGGCGTTCTTCGAGATGTGTTGCTCATGTCTATTCCACATCCCGCCCTCCTTCCCCTCTGTTGGAATTGTCTGGCAAGAAGGAACTGAGGGTGGGGGGAGCGTGCAGTGCCCCTTATACTGCGCCATAGAGGCGCCACTCCGGGGTCGCTAGGGGTGCTCCCCTACGGTTACTGCTAGGGGGAAAACTTCTGGCACTGGTGCATGTGGCGAGCACGCACACCTATTGTGGAATACACATGAGCAATCGCTCGAAGAAGAACCTTGCACATCCACCCCCATCGTCAGCCACTGGACACCCCCACTCACCGTTGGTTATGGAAAAGGTAACTGTCTTTTGGTGGTGGGGCAAAGCTGCAGCGCACAGGGCCAGCCGCTCCTCCTGCTGGTCCATCAGTGCAGGCTCTGCTGCGTGCCAGCTCTCAACCAGCAGGACCCCATCCTCCATCCTGTTTCCGGCAGGTGCCAGCCGGTTATGTGTCACCTCTGCTGCCCAGCCATCGGCCGTTTACGTGCTCCCACTCTTGCTGTCCTCTCCCTGCTTTGCCCCTTCACCCCCCACTCTCCTCCCAGCCCCGCTGCTCCTCCATATCCCACCCGGCAGGAGCACGTCACACTTCCAGCCTTGTGTGGAGAACCAGCCCCTGGTCGGAGCACTCAGCTCACCAACAGCCTGGCCAGCAGGCTCCTTCCTTCCCCCATTGCCTCTGGCTGGGCTGGCACCTCAGGAAAGTCCAAGACCCTCCAGCCTGGAGCGCTGGCCAGGAGGAGCCAAGCCCTGTATTTACCAAAGCCCCACACAGCGCTGGCATGGAGAAGCCTCTCCGCCCCTCAGCTAAGCTCTGGAGTGGCAGGTGGGAAGTGATTTCCAGCCTGTTCACGCCCCAAACCTGCAAGCTCCACAGCAGTCCCCCAGGTAGGGACTTAGCACCCTCTTCATCTGCCCCCCCACCCTCCTGCCCTGGGTCCTGCTCCCAGGGGGCATGGCGCTGCTCCATCCCCTAGGCACCCTCACCTGCTGAGCCACCTCTCTGGCTGGATTCTTTCATAGGCCCACATGGATGCTCAGGCCAACGGGGAGAAATTAGTTAGAGGCACCATGAGACTTCACACCTGAGCACTTGGGAACAAAGAAATTGATTGAGCCATATAGTAATGGATTCCCTCTGGAATGGGTGGGCCTTTCTTCTACTTAATGCAAATTCCCTCCTACAAGGAGAAGTGGATCTAGGAGAAAATCTGGTTCTTGATTTAGCAAAGTTATTTTTAGCCAGAATTCTATAGGTTCTAGTAACAAAAGATTTGTTTATCACAGAATTTCTGGCAGCTATTATTCAAAATATACTGTGTATCCTAAGTAACTTCAGATATGTTCTGTTGTTGAATAACTTCACATCTAATAATAGTTGTGCTGCATTTTATTTTTATTCTCTTTATTCAGACTCTAACACAGTCAGCTGATAGTCTATTGTCCAATTTTGCAGTGGCTGCCTGTATAATGTCTGCTTTTTAATTAATTTTCATATTTAAAAGACTACTTTATATCAATGCTGACTCAAAACACTGATGGGAATGTGCCTAGTTCTAACTTGTCGGTTCTTGGGTTGGAGAAAAATCCTGTGTGGTCAATTTAATTTTAGGCATATTGTTCTGTTCAGTGGCTTCCTAAGGTTTAATTGCAAAGACTTTTTAATCAAAGTGAACCACTCTTTCTTGCACATGCACGTAGCAAATGATAAAGCTAAGATTATTATGTCTAGAGCAATAATGACTGTTAAATAGTAATTAGGTTTGCATAAAGGTTTCCATTCTAAGCTGCTGTTTTCAGATGGTCACAATTTTCTCAAATGGTGATTATTTTGGGTGGAAATTTTCCAGGCTGAGGATCTGGTCCTGAAAGATGTACCAGTCAATGGTATGCTGTGAGGATGCACAGATTTACCTGCAATGAGAACCTTTTTAAATAGATGCCTTGGTCTCTGTTTGAGAGTGAATGTTTGTGAAAAGTCTGATAAAAAATAACTCAGCCATTTGGGAGTATGAGGAGAGTTAAAAACAAGAGCACTCTATTCCTGTTAAACATTCTTGGAATGTTTTATTTCACCAGCTCAAGTGCCAAAAGTGCCGAGGGTAAAAAGCTAAAATCTATTAGGTTGATAACCCTCAGGGAAAAGTGGTAGGGAAATTCCATATTTTGGGGAAAGGAGAACGTGTTTTTTTTGGCAGCATTCTCTTTTAAAAGTCAGCTGTTTGCAATCTTAGAAAGAATCACAACAAGATGGCTTAGGGATGGAGAGTGAGTGAGACAGTCACAAGTGCATGATACTGTATTACTGAGTGCCCAGAAACATGGTAACTATCTCACCAAACAAAGACATGGTCCCTGCCCAGAAAAACACATCACCTTGATTTGATATGACACAATGAATGAGGATCAGAACCAGAAATGTGAGAAAGGAGCAAGGGAAGAGAAGGACAAGGAATAAGATCATGTGGTTGCTCAGTGAGATATATACATTGTGACCTCTATTTTTTTCTTTTTTAATAATTTAGCCCTGTCCTTTTCATAGGCAAGAGTGAGGTTACTTTTTTTTAAGAGGAGACTTGAAGGGGGTAAAGAAGGCACTTTAGAAACCAAGTTTGTGATGGGCATTCCAAACGTAAGAGGTAACATGGAAAAAAACCAGAGATATTTCTGAGAGGGGGAGATGGGCAGGGTATTAAGATCCTGAGGGGAGTAATGGGCACATGGAAGGTGACAAGGTCAGAGATGGACGCTAGGACTGCATGATGTAAAGTCTTGAAAGCACAGCCATGGGATTTTTTTTTTTAAACAAGAAGTTGTAGGCTTAGTACAATTATTAGTGGATGAGGTAAGTTCTATGGCCTGTGTTGTGTAGGAGGTCAGAAAAGATGATGCTAATGGTCTCTTGTGCCCTTAAAATCTATTAACATGATAGCCCAACAGAGAGCCACTGAAATGACTCAGAGGGAGGGTGAAATGATTAATGTGACAGATGAGACATGGTTCCAGCAGCAGCATTTTGGGTAGCGTGAGGTTAATTATCAAAAAGATATTAGAAGAGAAGGACATGGATGAGTAATTTTGACAGAATGAAAAGAGTGGGTAGCTTGAAAGGAATGGCAAGTAAATTCATTTATTATGCGAGTGCACTTTCTCGTGGTTTTCATCCCTGCAAGCGTGAGCAGTATGTATGGGAGCTGAATGAATAACTTGCAATTAATAAAAAATATCCAAATGTGACCTTTTCGTCTGTTCATCAACTGTCTGAAAACAGATAGAATACTTTCAAGCATGGGGCTTTCTTTAGAACGGCTGCTGAAGAAATCAGCAAATTGATTCCTGATCAGTAGCATGCTAGCAAAGAGTTTGTCATGCCGTGTTGGACAATTACATAACATTACTATTGTTTGTTCCCTGATTGGATGATTTATGTAAGTAACCAACACACCTGAACTGTTGATTTTACAATTAAATATACAGTTCAAAATTTTGTCAGAAAGTATTAACACTTACATTTAATGTTTTCTATTCACTAGCAGTTGATTGAAGCTTGAGCATTCAAATATTCATGAAATGGGTCACAGGAATATTCATGGACATTGGGGGCACATCAAAATTCTCTTTATAATACAAGTGAATATGAATTGAGCATGTTACTAGTCTTTGTTCACCTCTAACATGTATCTCTGCGGATATTATTCTCTAATATTTCCAGTCAAGAATAAAAATATCTTTCCCCAGATGTGCTTCACTTCAAGAGACTCTTGTGAAACTGCAGAATCCCCTGTTCTTGCGCCACTTCCTTTCATTGAATTCTTTTTGATGGTTGTGAAATAATAACCCACTTCTAGCATGTATAGTAAAACGACCACACACATTTCTGTGTATCAGCTGTGCCTTGTTTACATTGGGTGGCTAATTGCATGTCATTAGCCAACAAATACAATTTAAGACTAAAATAGGGAAAATAATGATTCCATTGGATTAACAATATTATTATTAAAATATACAAGGAGTGATTATTTCTCACCAAATGCTTCAGTGTGAATATCTGTGCCTGAGAAAAAGGAACCAGGGAAGGCTATGTGTCACCCAGAGAAACCTTCCCGCTGCTAGCAGAGATTCAGACTTTGTATTACCTTTCAGATTGAGTTTTACTTTCTCTTACAGCATTATGAAATACTAATTTTTACAAATCTTAGTTAATTTTCTATCCACCTACTTGCATAGACCTGGTCTACATTTTTTTAATGTAATCAGCATAACTCACATTTTTGGGGGAGGAGGGGAGACAATACTTGGTGACAGTTTTCCATAATGGAGGGTGCTTGAAGACAGTGCAGAGGACAGTGGGATGCCTACCCACCATGCAACGTGTTTTTGCCCATACGAATTGACTCTGTGCGAACTGTAGTGTGCCAGGGGAAGCAAACAAACTTGAACTCGCTGTCAAAATAGTTGTGTCAGTTGCACTTTGGTAGTACAACTTTCTAGAGTAGTCAAGGCCTTTATTTTGAAATTCTGCTACCGGTTGTCAGCTCCTCAGAGGGGGAAACTCACGCACCTTACTGGAAAGAAATGTTTGCGCTGCCACCCCTGCCTAGCAGTTCTGATGGAGATGAGACTTAACTTGATCCTGGGACTCCAATGGACTTCCAACAATGGAGGCTACCTGGGGTTGTGGTGATTCAGGGTATGGGTAAAAGAGCCTGTCTGTCACTCGGGGTGGTGGTGTCTTCTGACCTGTATTTTGCATGTAATGACAAATTCTCTGCTAATTTACACTCTTGCAACCTGTCACGACTCCAGGCTGATCCAGCATGTGGTCATAGTGTTGCAGATGAGCCTTTACTTGATTTTTCCCCCCTCGCACAGGGTACCAATAAGTTCAAACAGCCAACACAGAACATATGACTTACAATCCCAGTGGGGGGCGATTAGGTCATTCTCAGTCCGTGTCCTCCGCCTGAGTCCAGTGTTCACCACTACTCAGGCTCTTCCTCCAGGGTTCTTTTGGTACCAGTCTCTGCGTCTGGTGTTAAGCCTCTTGCCCCTACTGGAATAATATCCTTTCTCTGGAAGGCCATCCACTGCAACTCTTCTCCATGGACAGTGGGTGACCCTTGCCAGGCCAGGCTTCTGGCCAATGTCTGGTGGACTCCTGGCTGAGACCAGGCCCTCTTGGATGTCTGCTGGCTGCAGCCCTCTATCTAGGAGGCTCTTATTTTCTCCTCTTACAAGTTCCCTGTCCTGGTAGGTTCCCCAGGGAGCTTACCTTCTAGGCTTCCTGCTCAGCTCTCTGGCTCAGGTTTCTCTTAGGAACACCCCTCCTCAGAAATCTCCTGTCTCCCTTGGGAGATCCTTCTAACTGAACTTGGTGAAGCTTTTTAGGTCCAGGTGCTTGTTTATTAATCAGCCACTTGGGGCAGTCAATTACCCCCAGGTGGGGCCTTCATAAGGCAGTCACAGCCAGACTGGGCCCTAATTCCCCATAAAGAGCAGATGCCCTGTGTCACAGCCACATTGACTAGAAGTGAATGGACTCATGGGACTGTTTCATTAGAGCTTTGCGAGGTCAAACTCATGAGTTGATCAGAGCCCATTTTTAGGACCCACTGTGCATTCTAGTTAATAATCTCCTCTTGCTGTCCATGGACCTGGTGGGAAATCCTGGGCCCATGGCAAAACTCCCATTAAGTTCAATGGGGCCAAAATTTCAGCCTTGGAATCAGGAATTTACTATTTAGGTCCCTTTTCATTGGCATGCAGAATTAAAAAAAAAAGACTACGTCACCTTGCAAATGGGCCTAATTCATACGCTTATATATGTCCTCTCTCCTACACACCTGAATTTACTCACACACATCCTCCTTTCTGTGGTCTTCAGTCCTCCTGCTATTGGTGTTAATGCAGACTTTTGGGATAATGGTACAAAGAGCAATTTTGAGGATATTTTTATGCCAAAAATTAATACAGTCCTTAGACTCAATCACCTGAGCTACAAAACTGGAAAATAATAAATGCCACCATTTTAACACCTGGGCTTTAAAGTGTAAGCAAAGTCAGGATGAGCTCTACCCTGACATCTGGTGGTGAATTATGGCAAGGGTGGAAAAGAACTTCAGGGGCTGATCTTGTTTGCATAGGCACACCCACCCGCCTAGCCTGGGACAACAGCAACTGAAAGTGGTTACTTTGGCTGGTGTGGGATCCCCAGTTTCTCTGTTATTGGAGCAGGAAGAATAAAGTGTTGTTACCCTGATTCTGTGAATCAAGGCCAGTGGAACTGTTGTATGACAGAGGGACTCACCATTAACTAAGTAGCACTTGCTAGACAAGGGGCATGGGTTACAAAACCCAGTGAATAGAGAGAGGCCAGGGACAGGTGTTTGTACCTGATGGTATGGGCCCCTTGTGAGGGCCTGAAACACCAATTGCACCATCTCCTCTCTCCACTGTTGAATAGCAGAGCTAATTTTTATTCCATTAAGAGGCTAATTACAGGCGGCTATACTGGGGCTCCCCTACTACAAGCTGAAATCACTATGAGCTGAGATCACTGAGTGCTGTGTTAACTAGTGGGGGAGCCTGAAGATTTATTGCTAAGTGGTGAGCTGAGCAGTTTGCGGGACAGTTGGTGCGGTCCATGGGACGGTGAGCGGAGCAGTTTGCGGGATGGCTGGAGCGGCTCACGGGACGGCTGGAGGAGCGGAGTGGCTGGTGGAGTGGAGCGGCTCGTGGTGAAGGCTGCATCAGAACCCCATGGAGAGGCGGGGCAGTTGGCCTTGGACCATGTAAGGTGTCCCTTAATATCCTGTGTGCCCCTTTCTTCCCCCCGTTTCCACCCAGGCTGGGGAAGGGGTTAAGACTCTGCAGATAAACTTTTGAACTCTGGGGCTGTACTGATCAGGGACAGAGACTTTTGGGGTGTTGAACTTTTGGGACTTTGGGGGTGGGTCTTTTGCTCATGGATTGTGCTATGAATCCTGTTTGTGGTGTTTTCCCAATTTAATGCTGATGTTGTTTACCTCATGTTATTAAACATTTTCTGCTACACTCAGACTCCGTGCTTGCAAGAGGGGAAGTATTGCCTCTTAGAGGCGCCCACAGGGGTGGTATGTAATTGTCCCAGGTCACTGGGTGGGGGCTCGAGCCAGTTTTGCATTGCGTTATTGAAACGGAACCCCTAGATACTGAACCCGGCCCTTGTTGCTGCCAACTCAGATGGGCAGAAGGGTTACAAAAGGGAACATAATACAAAAAGGACTGCAGAATGCTGATCTGCATTTATAATCATGCAAAGATAGAAGGTATCAAAGTGTAGTTCAAACATTCATGAAGTATGGCATTTTCCTTGCAACAGCTGCAATAGTGTGACTATCTCAAGAAAAAATCTTGGAGGAAATGTTACAAATGCATGTGATGTGTCCGCCTTATGTTGAAGGAAAGCCTGAGTGCCTTGTATGTTGGAGATATAGTTCAACATCTGTTATCTATGTGAAAATGACATCTGTTATGCTATTAAGGTCATAGCGACCTGGGATGCTACGTTGAGATGGCTGTGAAACAACATGAACAGCTTTTTACTTTGTAAACTATTTTATCCAGGATTGAAAAAAAAAAAGATAGTGCAGCTTGTTCATCTATAGCTATGCACCCTCAATGAACCAGTGGGATTTTATGGGTGGAAGTGAGAAAGCACAATTTATCCTATCCATCCCTTACTGAGCACCATTTTCTGGGAGAGAGGACTGAAGATTCCTCTCACGGCTTGGTTTGGTGTGGGGGAGGAGAAGGTCAGGATGATGTTTCTGTTGAGCTGTTAGCTAGGCACAGTTGCTTGTTGGTGCCCTGGAGAGAGATTATGTGGTTCGACCTTGGTGAAGGCACCACGATGCCCTTATTGGAGTGGTTTATTTTAATTTTTGTCCAACCTGTCCAATATTGCTTCCACCAATATTATTATTATTAATCAGTATTAGTAACAGGAAATATTTCCTATATGTTGTTAGGTATTTTAGATTCCAGAAAGGCAGAAAACTAGGCAGAACGCATACTCACTCTATGAAGAAAACATACAGTGGGCCTTATGCTCATGGGTGCCAGGTTTGTATAATTTTTGGTGGTGTCCAGAATGGGTCCAAGCAGAGTCCTCCTGTCCATTGGACGGACCGGGGCAACCGCCCCGGGCCCCATGCTTTGAGGGGCCCTGCGCTTCAGGGGGACGTGGGGTCCCGAGCGGCCTGAGGAGCTAGCGGAGGGGCTGGTGCCGGCAGCAGCGAGCAACCCGGCCCCAGCCTGCCCCGCCAGCTCCCAGTGTCGCTCGGGGGAGGGGGCGGAAGCTGGAAAGAAGTGGGTAGGGACTTGGGGGAAGGAGTGGAATGGAGGAGGGGAGAGGGCAGAACAGGGGCTGGAAGAGGTGGGACGGGGACTTGGGAGAAGGGGTGGAGTGGGGGCGAGTTCGCTTGCTGCTGCAGGCGCCAGGTCCCCCACTAACCCTCCAGACCACCCTGAAGCACGGGGCCACCCCAAGCATGGGGCCCAGGGCAGTTGTCCTGGTCCATCCTATAGACGGGGCGACTCTGATTAAATATAAGCCCAAACATTGGTGGAGCCGGGCCCATGTTCCTGAATATTGGTGGAGCCCGAGCACCACGGGCTCATATGATTCACCGCCTATGCTTATGCTGTATTCTTTACAGACCCCAAATTCCCATTTAATTCAATAGGAGTAAGGCAGCGCTGCACTAATTGATCTAAAACATTGGCCTATTTACAGTTTTCATGTTACAAGAAACAGTAACTGAGTTGGCTGGCTTTGGTTAAAACTAAGCAACAACTGTCTCTTTGACTTCAGGGTTTGATTTCCCCAGTGATTAATTTCCTGTCTATTTTTTAAAGTCTTTTTTGAAATATTATAGGCCATGAGAATTCCCATTGTATCTTTGCCAATAAAGGGCAGTTCTAAAGCCACTGGATCCCCATTCCTTACCATATCATTTCATGGCTGTGTGTAATATAGCCTTATAAAGTGCATCAATCCACTTTTCTTCTGTCTTTGTTATAAATGTTATTTCTAAAAAAAACACCAAATAACCATGCTTGGCTTCCACTGAGCTAGCAGAAGTGAAAAGCAGAAGGGATAAGTGCAATCAGATTTGTAAATGAACGATGACTGCAGAACAAGAAATGAGCCAACAGGAACTTGTTTTGTTTGAAGAAGACAAAGTTGAGTTGTAATCTAAACTCAGCATGAGGGCTTGTCGTCTTCTCTACGGGCTAAATTGGCGCTATTGCGATCGATGCAGTGGCGTCGATTTAGTGGGTCTGGTGAAGACGCGATAAGTCGATAGGACAGCACTCTCCCATCAACTTCAGTACTCTACCTCAATGAGAGGCAGAAGCTATATCAATGGGAGACCATCTCCCATCAACATAGCATGGTGTAGACACTGCTGCAAGTTGATCTAAGCTACGTCGAATTAAGTTACATAATTTACGTAATTTAACTAGCTTAAATTAGATTGACTTACCTCATTAATGTAGACAAGGTCTTAGTTTCAGTTATCTATTTGGACAGCAATGTACTCATTCATTTCTGAGGTCATTTTTCTCTTTCTGCTGTGAAAACCTTAACTTTCCCAGCAGAGTATTCTCAAAGTTCTTGTCGCTGTCACTCAAGGATTTAAGTAAAGGACTCAAATGTTTTGAATACTCTTTAGCCCCATTATTTCTTTCACTTGCTAAAATGCTGGCATAAGCTGTATTTCTGAGATCTTCAGAACAAAAATGTAGAGAGCTGGAGCAGATGCTCATCTTTTATGCTTAAGGGGATTCTTGAAAACTCAATCTCTTTATCCACAACCTGTTGGGAAAGAAGCCTTCCCCAGTGTCACATTACGATGCTGATTCTGAGTATGTTAGAATCAGGAAAGCTTCACAGGACACGTGCATGTCCCATCATAAGACATCTTTACACTGATGGAAGTAAATATTTGTACCAGATTCCTGTTACTAAAAGAACAGAAACTTATATTTTGTTTTTCTGCATGAGTTTGAGACAGAAAAAGTCCATCTCTAAAACTAGGGGAGGATAGCAGCCATCTTAAATTCTTTATGTACAGAAAAATAACAATAAACAGTAGGGGCTATGCTATTAAATCAACTTTCTATTGCATATATATACACCGCTACCTCGATATAACGCAATCCGATATAACATGAATTCGGATATAATGTGGTAAAGCAGCGCTCCGGGGGGGCGGGGCTGCGCATTCCGGTGGATCAAAGCAAGTTCAATATAACGCGGTTTCACCTATAATGTGGTAAGATTTTTTGGCTCCCGAGGACAGTGTTATATCGAGGTAGATCTGTATGTGTGTATATAGAGAGAGATATATATAAGAGCCAGTGATTTTTTTTTAAATCACATTTTTTTCCAGAAAAAAACCCAGATTTTTTCATTACTTTCGTTCTTTCTAAAATACTGCTCTTAAGTCAAACACCTAAGTGCAGGAACCTAATCTACCCCAAAAGGCTCTGCTTCCTGCTGGGAAGTTAATGTAGTATCATTAACATGGCGTACTGGCCATGTCTACACCAGACTCATTTGGGCAATTTTTCACCACTACCCTTCCACGTGTAGGAAAGATAGTGTAGAAAGCCACTGCTTTTTTAACCGCCAGGTTGACTAGAACTACCCTGAGCAGTGTTAGAGGACACAGTGGTAAAAATTGTACTGACTCCATATTAGCTACCACCAGTTAAGAATGATGGGTCCTAATTTTCCTTGTAAAGACAAAGACAAAGAAACTAGAGTTCCACTCACCCCATGGTGATTCTGGAACAGTGACAGGTAGTTCTAAACACTGTTTTGAAAATTAACTGTAATTTTATTTTAATTAAATAACAAACCAAAAAACAAACCCAACGTGGAAACACAGGACATATGTCACACTCTACTCCTCTGTCAAACTGGATTGTGTTGCCTCCCTTCCTATCTTGACGTCTGAATATTCTGCACATAGATTGGAAGGTATTCAGGGCAGTGGCTGTGTCTTTTATATCTATTTGTCAAGTGCCTAGCACACTGTTCCAGGGCCGCCCAGAGGGGAGGGGCAATGGGGCAATTTGCCCCAGGCCCCGGGCTCCGCGGGGCCCCCATGAGAGTTTTTCGGGGCCCCTGGAGTGGGGTCCTTCACTCGCTCCGGGGGCCCCGGAAAACTCTCGTGGGGCCCGGGCCCCCGGAGCTTCTTCCGCTCCGGGTCTTTGGCGGCAATTTGGCGGTGGGGGGTCCTTCCGCTCCGGGACCCGCCGCCGAAGTGCCCTGAAGACCCGCGGCGGGGGGTCCTTCCGCCCCGGGACCCGCCGCCGAAGTGCCGGGTCTTTGGCGACAATTCGGCGGCGGGGGGTCCTTCCGCTCCGGGACCCGCTGCCGAAGTGCCGGGTCTTCAGCGGCAATTCGGCGACAGGGGCTCCCCGCCGCCGAAGACCCCAGGCCCCCTGAATCCTCTGGGCGGCCCTGCACTGTGCATACTATAATATAGAGACATTCTTAATGTAGTTATTTTTTGTTTTTTTTAAGACAGAACACTGGAAGGCTCTGCTGATTTTTAAAAATATATTTTGACTTAGAGAACAGAAAGTTCACTGTATATTGTATGAACATTTCAGTTGTTTTATCAGATCAGTATTAATGCTGCATTTTACCAGTTGGTGCTATGAACACTGGGCTTGTAATGTTTGCCTTTAGCAGCTATTAACTGGAAACGAAGTCACTTCTTGTCAATGGGTATGTGTGCAGCATTGTGGATTTTGCTGTAGGAGCAGGTGATTATTTTGCTCCAGAAAAGGAGGCGGGAAAGGTGTGTGTGTGTAAGGAAAAAACGTTATACATTTATATGGTATGATGAGAGACAACTGAGAGAGAGGGAAAGTTACATCGAAACACAGAGCAATGTGAGAGGTGCTCTGATGTTAGATGTGGCAGGTTCATAATGGTTTTGCACTTTTATGCAGCAGTCAGTGTCTTTTCAGGAAAGGATCTCCAAATGCTTTATTGCATCATGTCCTCATGGCAACTTTGAGAGTTTGGCAGCTATTATTATAATATCCATTTTACAAATGGGTAAACCAAGGGAAAGACAAGGGAAGTGAATTACAATTAAGTTAATACATTTCTGAAAAATTCACTTTATCGCTCTAGGCAAGACAGGGCAAATGGGGATAACACTCAGGTGTCTGCCTGACTATTACACCCTGTTCCAACCATTAGACCAAAAGCAGACTATTTTAAGATTAAGATCTAAGGTTAAGATGGCTTTTTTTCTCCTACGCACTCACAAGTTTCAAGAGAGATTGATGAGAATAGCTTGGTCACTTCTGCTCTGACATTTGCTTTGGATCGGATCCAAAGCCCATTGAAGTGAATGGAAATTGACTTCAGTGATCTGGATCATACCTTTAGACAAGCTTATGCTTTCATGATGGACCCAAATGTCAGCACACATGTTAAAGTGACAGGTCTTTTTTAAAAGGAACAATCAATCAAACATCAGTGCTCCTTTTGCTTTCCTCTTCCAGGTGTCAGATACCTCATGATCACCAATTTTAGCTTAAATGAAATCATATATGTAAACTCAAGATACTAATTATCCTTTACTCTCCCTTCTCAGTTGTAGTATCCAAATGTTCTGAGCCACAATTTAGTAAATATTTGTACAATGAAAGGTCTCCCATTTCCTCTTTCAGCTGTAGATATCTGACCTACCATCCCCATTAAAGTTCCACTGCTCCTCACAATACTCCCCTGACTCGCTTCCCTTTCTTTCACATCAATTTTAAAATGATTGCTTCAGAGAAGAAAACCATTAGAGAAATTTGTACATACGCCATTTGGACTAATGGGAGTTGAGGGTGCTTTAGCAGCTCATGTAATCAAGCCCGGGTAATTATGTAACAGCAGTCTTTCTGACTTACTAGATAGAAACCGGCACATAAATTCAGCACTGGGAGCACAGTGATCCCCAAAGGGTTAAGTCTGTATTTTCCACTTCAGCCTGCAGCAACTTGTCTGGTTCTCTGGGGGAAACTGCTTGCTGCAGCTCACGTTGTACTGATAATGGATTCTGTCTGTGCCATTTCCCTTTCTCCTCTCTCCTAACCTTTACTGTGAGTGTGGGTTCATATTCTACTATCTCCTGGGCCTTGCTGTCTTTGTCATCAGATAGATTCCTACCCATGGGGATGCTGTGAGCCTTAATGAATATTTGAGTCCCTGAATGAAGGGTGTTTAAAGAAGACCAAAGTCTTGTTGTTATTCTTAAAGATATGCCACTTCCATTCAGGGACGGCTCCAGCTTTTTTGCCGCCCCAAGCAGCGAAGAAAAAAAAAAAAAAGGAAAACCCGATTAAGCGGCTGCCGAAGTGCCGCCGGAGAGGAAGAGGGAGTGAAGGACCCACCGCCGAAGTGCCGCCGCGGACCCGAGCGTGTCGCCCCAACAACAGATGGAGTGCCGCCCCTTTCTATTGGCCGCCCCAGGCACCTGCTTTCTTCGCTGGTGCCTGGAGCCGGCCCTGCTTCCATTCATGTTACTTATTGTCACAAAAGACTCATTAGGATGTGAGTGCCTTTCCTGGACTAGCTGCTCAAGGCAATCCGGGAGAGGGGTGGTAACCTTTTCAATGTGTTATAATTTTTCTTGATTGGCTGGCCATTCCTCTCTTCTCCTTTGGTAGCCCTGGAAACCTCTGGGGGATGGAAATAGGAGGGGCAACAGCAGACTGTTCATAAACTAAGTTTTATAGATCATGCTGGGAGTAAGATTCTCCTCATGACAAAGATGAGTGAAGATGGATAATAACTAAAGTTGTGCAGGAGCCAGAGCTGTTGTTTCCACAGGAAATTCTGTAATTTGTGCAATTTTTTTCTGTTTTGAAATGGAACAATTTTTTTTTGAAATTTTCCTCAAAATGAAATTCTGGAAAAAAATGTTTTGGGTTGATCAAAAAGTTTCATTCTGATTTAAATTTTATAGAATAAAAATATTGAAATGAAGTCATTTTGAAACAAAAACTAAATGTCCCCTGTCAACCTTATGAAAATGATCCATTCCAGTTTTTTTCCAAACAAAACTTCATCAAAACTGACATGACACTGTATACTGAGCACCCTCAATTCCCACTGGTCAGTGTGGTGTACACTGCTGATTTGATGGGAAAGATAAATTCAGGCAGAAATTGTTCAACCAGCTCTAGCAACAGTTGCTAATTAAACAGTACGATGTGATACCTCTTTAGGACAAGCCCCATACTCAGACCCAACTCCCACTAATGTTAGTGCAATTTTGGATTCTATATAAGCTTTGTATTCAACAAATAACTTGGAGGTACTTCCTGTTTCTGAGCTGATAACAATATCCTGGGTTTGATCTTGTAGGACAAGACAAGGATTTAATTATTACTGTGAAAAGACTGAGGAAAGCCCCCTAAACTCGCTATTACTCAACTGGAAGGTGTTCTCCATCCTCTTACCCCTGCACGCTGATTGCTATAAAATCCACTGCTGTAGTTGCCTATTGTCCTCAGAACTCTCATCCACAAGCCCAGAAACAACCTGGCCATCTACATCTGACATCATCTCCACCATGTCATCCTGTTACCCAGCCTCACCTCAGTGTCCCTCTACCCCTCTTCTTTACCATTTGAAAGGGGTTAGTGTCTCCTCCCCTAGCAAAAATGGTTCTTTTGAAATTTAAGTGTATTTAATGTGGGGTCACATGGTGTGACAGATGGGGGAATTCTGTGGGCAGCAGCCAGTCTGAGTAACCATGGTTACAATGGTTTTTCAGAAATACCCATTCACTCATTATGCACATCCATTCCCCTCTCAGTCAAAATTCAAGGAATTGCATAACTGTTTGGGCTGTGGTACCTGCACAGCTTTCTTGTGCTCTGACTGGCTGCAGCAATTTAATTCAGTATTATTTTACATACCATTTCACCACATGGGGAATGGGAGGCTATGGAGCAGGTGCAAAAGGGAGTTCTACCTTCTGCATATGATGGAGCTGGGCTCCATGCCATGTCTGCTAGCGCAGGGAGTGGAAGCTTGGTGTGATGGGGGAAGATTGGGGACTGGACAGTGTGGGACCATGATAGTTTAGGTGGAATAAGAGGCTACAAGTATGTAGGTAGACACAGTTCTCTGCACTGGGGGTTCTCACATGTCCCTGTTTCAGTTCAGGAGCTGGAGCAGTGACTGCAGAGGATCTGAAGAGCTGCCCTTCTCCCTGTCTCTGTGCCCCCCTGCCCCCAACTACCAGTTGGTTCCCTGCACAAAGCCCATTTACTTGGGCATGGGGAGGAGATTTCACCCTGCTAGGATGTATTGCACTGGGCCAAATGTTAACCTTGGATGCATCTTTGTGTCTTCTGTCCAAGTCCATGGAAGTCTTGCATGCTCATCTGAGGGAAAAATATAACCCATGGGCTTTAATGTGTTGAATTCTAAATTCCCACAGCCAGGTGGGAGGCCTATTGGGACAGGATATCATCTAGCCCTCTTGGCTGGGAGGGAGGTGGCTGTGATATGAAGCTGACAGGAATATCAAAGAAAATCCTCAAAGGTAACCAGACAACTGGGAATCCTGCACTGATAGGCATTTAAGCCCACTGTTATGTTAGTGCTTTCTACTCAGTAATCTGTAGGGAACAGGGAGGAAAAATGCAGACTTGGCAAGAGGGTGCTGCAGACAGATTTTGTCACATGAAATCCCAATAGACATTAGTCCAACATCAACATCTCCTGAGCTATCATATGGGAATGTGTGAGGAGAGAATAAAATCAACATCCTAGAGAGCAGATCCTCAGTTTCAAGGGACGGGGAAGGGAATCCTTCCTGCTGGTTTAGTCTTTCTAGCTATGGGCCTTATAGAAAAAGGAAACACATCAAAGTAGAAAATGGATAGGGCTTGTGTTCCATGTCACCTGGACTTAAGAATTTCATTAAAAATCACTTTCCTTCTCTATACTTTGGCTTACCCACTTATAAAATGGGTATAATAATATAAACCAATATAGCGTAGGGATGCTGACAGGACATGATGCTGTAAAGCATTTGGAGCCTATTGAAGGAAGCTACAATTTACTGTGGAAAAGTTCAGAACCTACAATGGGGAAATTCCACAACATTGGTAAAATATTGTCTGGAACGGACGTGTCCTGTTACATAAACATCCTTGAAATGATCCACTATGGGAGACATTCACATAATATGCATGGGGCCTGTCTAATCAGGCTTTGGGAGTGGGGGTCATGGGGACGTGAAATTCCAAGATGCAGCATGGGCCTCCTACAGCATGTACTGGAGCCTATGGTGGCATAATAGTCACAGGCCCCTTGTGCCACTTATAGGAGATAGTGGTTAGGTTCAATTGATTAGTGAGTGAGTCCACAGAACCTACAATTGCACTGGTCTGCCCCCTGTGCTATCCTCCATGTTGGGCTATCAGGGGCTGGCACAGAGACCTCTATGCACCCTGATTTCCATGCAGAGTTACAGAAGCACCCTGTAATGGCAGCCTAGCCATCGGTTTCAATGGTGCAGAGGGCCTATCACTAAATCTCTGCTTCAGGATGAACATGACCCTGTAATACTGAGCATTATTAGCTTACTGATCCTACTGAAAACTACCATTTATACACAAGGGTGTTTTACCGAGAAAGGTTCATTCAGGATCCAAGACCTGATTCTCCATTGCCCTGCTCCTTGTGCAAAGTGAGAGCAAAGTAGGTGGATGCCACCACCATTCCAATGTGGAAGCATTTTGCTCTCCATTTGTCATGGTTTAAATGACTGCACCAGGTTCAGGGCACCAGAGAATTTGGCCCACCACAGACTTCAGGGAAAGCAGTAACATTGCACCTGGCTGCAGCAGGCCTTCTCCACAGTGTACTATAAAGCCGTGAAGGTATTTTTCTGTATTTTATGACAAAGGGGTTTATGATTAGCAGACTTTTTGTTACGTACAACAGCTTTCGGTGTTCAAATTTAGTATTTTGGGTGGGGGGAGGGAAAAGATTTACAACATGAAAGATCTGGCGCTGTGCTGGTTGAGAAAAAGTAACTCTGAATTCCCAACCCTTTTTCTTTTCACAGCTGTCAAGAGTTCAGTGGGTTGAACTGCAATCCTTTGAGTTCATCTGTTGACTCCAACCCAAAACTATTATAAACTTTGCCTCCAGGACACGTGATGACACATTTCTTGAGAGACTATATATTCTGACTGCAGCAGAGCAAAGTTTTCAGAATACCCAGCATTTGGCAGAGGAAAGATCTCTTGAGCTTTGTGAAGTAAGGAATTATTTGCACAGTCACGTAAGTGGCTCGCGTCTCTTTTCTTTCTCCCACACCATTCAATGCAATAACACTTCTAACTTTGTTTTTCCTATTGAAACACTGGCAACCAGCAGAATTGCCAGTTTCAGTTACATAAATGTGACTCGTAGAGTATTTTCCACTTTTACTCATAATGCTAAATGTCCATATTTGGGTTTTGTTATATTTTAAAGTTGTATTTATTATAATTTAATATTGTGTGCTCGCTGTATAATACTCTCTGTATTTGAATGATATTTCATTAGATTAAAAGATTATTTATTGCCCAAATACTGTAGACTATGCAAACTTCAGTCTGTTGGGTTCTGCCAGCTTTTAAAAGATCACACTGTGAGTGACAAAGAACAGCCTGGGTTTTTAATTCATGCATGTCTATAGGGGCTTGTTTTCAAATATCTGATCTGGAGTTTTGATACCTAACACACATGTTCTCTTCTAGGCTTAAATTCTGGCAAAAGTGCTTTGATGTTGAAGATGGATCATATAAACACGACCCAAACCACGTTGACTACTGAACCTCAGACTCCGGAGAAGAACAACAGCAGTGGCAATGAGTACGTTTACATTCTGATTGTCATGTCTTTCTATGGGATCTTCTTAATGGGAATAATGCTGGGCTACATGAAATCCAAGAGGAAAGAAAAGAAATCCAATTTGCTTCTGCTCTACAAAGATGAGGAAAGGCGTTGGGGAGAAGCCATGAAACCTCGGCCAACCGTGTCAGGACTGAGGTCCGTCCAGATCCCCATGATGCTAAATGTGCTGCAAGAGAGTATGGTACCATCTTTGTCATGTGCTATCTGCTCCATGGAGGGAAGCAGTGTGAGTTCGGAGTCTTCCTCACCTGATATTCACTTCACCATTCAAGAGGAAGTGCTGGATGCTGAGCTGGGGGAAGCGTCAGAAGCCCTTCTCAATGAGAGCAGTGAAGGGTCTTCAGAAAACATCCACCAAAATTCCTAGCACTTGCAGGCCTTTGAAAAGCAGCCCCATCAGCTAGCAAAAGAGTGAGTGGAACTAATGTTAAGATCTTGCAGTTTTACTTTCCTGCTCAATGAACTCTCAACAGGCAGCTGTGCTCCAGAGCCTAATATGTTCTTGAAAGCTGGCAAGATGAGGAATCAAATACACAAACATCAAAGTGAAACTTAAAAATTCGTTTTTTTTTAAAACTAATTAGAAAATTGAATGCTGTTTTTTTACTGTAAGTGCTAAGAACATGGAGAATATTTTTCTCAGTAGGTAACTATTACTGATATATCCTCTGCATATTTCAAAATTCTGCAAATGTCTGGGAAATGTTGAGAGTAGTTATCCAAGTGTAAGTGACTAGTTTTGAATCATTGTTAATATCCATTCTCAGAGATATGTGATCTACTAGAAGTATTTTTACTGTGTTTCCTTCTGTCAAGCCACAGATCCCTGCAGTTTTACTTGAAGATGCCTGAGATTTCACATGACCAATTAGAAATGTGCATTTAGCAATATAAATGTGATTGCAAAAGTCAGAGATCTTTCAGTGCAAAACACGTTAAAAGATCTGTGCTACAAACTGTAAGAGCTAGAAATGCTAGCTCTGCTCTATTGCACTGAATTGAAATAAATGGTCTTTCATGGGTATAACTCAGAGCAGAATTTTAACTATTAAGGGTGAAACCTTGGCCCAACTGAAGTCAATGGTTATACTCCCATTTGACTTCAAGGGGACCAGGATTTGACCCTAAGCATTCAGGGTGAAATTCTCCATTGAAGTCTATGAAGTTGTGCCCATTTACACCATCAGAGAATTTGACCCTTCTACTAAAGCCAATGTTGATAAACATCAGGTTGCATTTTTTGTCTGTTCCTTTTTCTTTCACTATTGGCTTGCATGTGGCACATGCATTTCTATATTGTGATCAGTAATTTTTTTAAACCACTGTTGTAACACTTTTCCTCATCAAATGGCACTGTGGTTTTACAAATGCATTAGCTACTAAATTACTTCATTTTTTTAAATAAGCAAAGGTTAATATTGTATCAAAGTATGATTTTTTCAATCATGCATGAAATTTTATTATAACATTATGCGTAGATTAGTTCTTACACAGGACAGCAAAGAACTGAAATCTTAAAGCATTGCATAGGAATATGCTTATAAAATGTCCCTGCATACTTCCTGAGTTAAAATAGCTCTGTGATTTATCCATTAGCATTAGAGCTTGAGAGACAGTTTGAAAAACATGAACACAACAGCAGAAATTAACTAAGGCAAAAGCCCTCTGTACTTCTGCCGTTTAGCAGTGGGAGCTCTGTTTTCACTTTGAAGGGTTAATATAATGTGAGAGGCTAAACAGACATATCACTTCAGCCTTCTTATACAGCAGGGGATATTTGTGGTTGGAAAAAGCTCTATTGGGCACTAGGGGCCTGATCCAAAACCTCTTGAAGTCAGTGATTTTCTTTCCATTGACTTCAGTGAGCTTTAGATCAGACCATATAAAGCTTTTGATAGATTTACTCCAAAGGGGGCTGTTTAAGTTTGTAAGAAACCAGATTAAATTTTGGCACTTTGCCTGGAATCACTTGAATCCTGAAACTTTCCAACTGAGACTGACATGTGAGTTGTCACATTTTCCATTGCTTTCTCCTCTATCCTTTTATTTTAGTATAAATGTATTTGTATCTGTAAAAATGGTGTATATACTGAGTTGTATATAATTGTCTTATATATTTATAGTTTATTGTTTTTATTGGCACTAATTTTTATTTAAATAAAGAAACACCTTTCCTGGGAATAATGTTTGTTCGCTACTCCAAACAGATGTCCAGTAATGGGTCTTTTTCTTAGCTTCTTGTTTAATTGATTTCCCATATCTCCATGTGTGGAAGGAGATAGTGGACTGAACACAGAACTGGGAATCAGGCATTCTAGGTTCTTTTTCTGACTCTGATATTATCTTGAACAACACATTCTGTCTGCACCTCTGGAACCCCCCCCCCCAAATGGAATAGGAATTCTGTACCTACCTTTTGCAAAGAGCTTTCAGATCCACAGATACTACGACTCTAAGTGGAAATTTGTATTATTTATTACTATTACTCTTGGAGGAGGGGAGCTGGTCAGAACTCTGGAGTTAAGTCAGGGTCCTTTGGTAGGCTTGAGGGAGTAGATCAGACCTGGCCATCACACTCACCCTCAGGCTAATAGTGCATCAGGGGCCATTGGTATCTGCTGAAAGTTGCACTGGAACTGGGGAGTTTGGAGAGGTTTCCCCTGTTAGGTACGAGTTAAGTAAAGTTCCAGCTTCCATATTGAACCATATTGCAGTGTCTGGGTCTCATTGCTTCTGTGGCCACATCAGTGAATCTGATGAATGACTTCTGACAGCACTGGAGATAAGAAAGAAAGGAAAAAAATACAGCTCAACTTTGGCAACAAAAGTTTAGCTTGTTTCTGGGCTTAAATTGTGGTACAATAAATTGAGAAGTAAAAGAAAATATACAGTGAGTTATATATATATATATATATATATGGGATCTCTTTACACTGAAGCCAGCTAAAAAATGTGAAGCATAATATGACCACTTTGACAAAGACCTGATAGACATCTAGCCTATCCTGGTACTGTGCATAACTAGGGGGGAAATATACTCTCTAGTTTTACATTTATCTATTTCCTTTGCTTTTGTTCTTTGTTTAAATTAATACTTAGATTTGCCGAGGAAAAAGCTAACAAACAAGCATCTAGCTTAAAAAGTTAATTGGCAATGACACAGGAAGAAAAGATGTTTCACAGACTGCTTGGTGACCTTAAGGCTACCATTCGTTACTGTTTCAAAATAAAGGAGGCTGTGTTACTCTTTACAAACTGTGAACTAAAGAGAGAATATTTTCTCAGTTTAGTTAGTTTTTAAAGCCCACAGGCAGCTAGAGGAAAAAAATACTGATTTAGTTATACTCCTCAATGGTGTGGATATTTCCCACAAGTGAATTAGGTCAGATTCATGGCTAATATGCCTGGGCTGGAAGATAATGATAATGGCTTGTAATCTGACCAAATGTAGAAGGTTCTAGCCCAACATACCGGTTATTTACATACTCCTCTCTGAAATGAACATATTAATTAGGCACACATTTCATGGCAGCACTGTATGTCATCTATTTGCTGGATTAGCTAACAGGAGTCTCTTTGATGGAGCCATACATAGGGAACAATGGGCGGTTTTTATTCATAAGCTAGCTCAGTGATCACCTGTTGAATAAAATACAGCAGCAAGTTCAGCATGTGGATTTGTAATGCTCCTTGATGGATGTTGGGACCTAAGGCCAAAGAATGGGTTATACTCACCCATATAAGTAATTCTCTCATCTGCAACAGATACAATCTAGGTAATAATTAAGGAGGAAATCCTGCCCGTGTCTCTGCCAACATAGAGAGCCCTGCCTGGAGCAGTGCTGCTGTAGGTCTACTGCACTGGGACACAGGATGTTTGCAATCTGCACAGGCACCATACGCTCCCTGCACATCAGGAGTCCAGCTCTGCGGATACTTTCTGCTTCCAATTGCCTGGGGGGATATGAGGATAAAGCTATAAATTAATCAAGTCCATTCTCCTACAGGCTGGGAAGGATGGAAACAGAGATTAAGAGAGACTCTGAATGTTATTTCTATTGTTAAACACATGGTGCTCAGATGCGACTGTGATGGTGACCACATAAGTACCTGCATAAATATATTATTCCAGAATATTTGATACACAGGCCTCAAATATATTGGTCTCTTAAGAGTGTAATAGAGGCATCCTCACCGATGTTTTCAGTCAAGATAAGGTATAATAATACTTTGCCTTTATATAGAATATTTCACCCAAGAATCTCAGAGCATTTATAAATATGAAGGAAGCCCTGCTCTGAGGTAAGTAAGTGTTATTATAGCTAGGCAAAATGAGGCACAGAACAGCTCAGCAATTTGCCCAGTATCATAGAATGAAATGATAGCACAGCTGGGCCATACAGTGGCCCTATGTTATTTCTTGCTCAGACATGTATTGGCTAAACTATTTAGATGCTGTGGTTTCATCTGAAAGCTCTTTTCTTTCTCAGAGAAGCAGTGTTATTAGTCTAGATCCACATTATGCCGAGTAAGAAATGCAAATTCTTGGACTGGAGAGCCAGAAGAATGACTAAAGCTGACCAAATCATTGGTTGTTTAATCACTGAGTGTATTTTACCTATGGACACATTTGATTAATTATTTTTGCTATTTTTTTCCATCTTCACATGCCTCTGCACTCCCCTATAGACCTGGTCCAGAAATAATAGCCAGATCAGTGCTTAATTTGTGCCAGGGCTGAGCCCCAGTACTTCTGGACTTGCCATGTCAGTTATCACAGTAAAAAAATTGCTTGAGCCCCGGCACCTCTTTCATTACAAATTAAGCACTGAGCAAGCTCACCCTTTTTCTCTGTGTTTTAGCCAATTAGGGTGCTGTAAGGGTTGCAAATGCCTCCCAAAGGTTTTTGCATTTGCTCAAAGTCCCATAGGCTGCTAAACCCAAGTGGGCTGTAGCCCACGAAAGCTTATGCTCTAATAAATTTGTTAGTCTCTAAGGTGCCACAAGTACTCCTGTTCTTTTCACTTTTAAACAGTGGTCCCTCACTATCAGTATAGCTGCTACCAAAGCGGTCTGGAGTATTGCCTCAGCTGTGTGTTTGCAATGCCATTGAGGGGCAGCTGGGTCAAATTTTAATGAGTGGTGCTGCAACTTGGCACCTGGGGTTGCAATGCCACAGAAATGCCCGTCTATCTGGACCGAAGGGCTGTCGAGCCAAAGAGTGTTGTGACCTGGTGCACGGGGAGTCTGTTCCTGTATAGTGGAGTGCAGAGGGGTCCGCTGAGAACTTGACTCCTGGTGGCATCAGCTCATACACTGTGTGGGTAAGAGAGAGGAGGGACTCCCCAGCCAAGGGAGACCTGGGGCCTCTGCTGGAGGAAGTGGGAACGAGCAGGGACTAGAACTTAGCAGACCCAGGTTCAATTCTATGCTCTGCAACAGACTTCCTGTGGGACCTTGGGAAAGTCACTTACCCTCCGTGCTTCCCTTCCCCATGTGTAGAATAGGATAATGGCACTTCCCTATTTCAGAGAGGTGTTATGAGAATAAAAACATTTAAGATTGTGAGGTGCTCAGATAATACAGTAATTCTGCCAGAGGAGTATCTAAGATAAATAGAGTGACACTCTCTATATCTAGCAAAGAAATCACACATTCTGAAAAACCTCCAACTGGTTCAAACTCAACTGCTTAACAACACTACTCCACATGAACACATCACTTCAGCTCACCATTGATCACAGGGCTCTGTTTAAGATGGGTTGTGACATTCAAAGTCTCCCATGGGACTGGTCCTAGAATCTTCCCTTCCCATGGCAGCTGTATTCCACTGAAGCAATGAAAGTGCCAATCAATAGAAGGAGGTGTGAGTGTGGGAGACAGAACTTTCACAAGAAGCTCTTGAATTCACTCCTGCGTAATGTCAGAATGACCACGGAGTTCACTCTGCTCAGAACTAAATGCAAATCTCATTGCTTCATGTTGCTTTCCCACAAAGAGGTGCTCTGTCCCGTGCCTACTCAACACACAAAACTGTAAACCAATCAAGCCAGGCTTCCTCCAGTCTGGGAAGGAAGAAGCAGAAAGCAACTGTTATTATTATTCTATTTTTAAATCCATTGGAGGTGCTCAGACACTATGGTGAATGAAGCCCTATAAATATTTAGACAAATATTATTCTAAAATATTAGCCACACAGCCCCCCAAAATGCCCTGTAATACTTGTTATGGTAGAGGTGCTGGCTGCACTGATTATTACAGTCTTTCTCTTAAGACCTTAACAGGGCATCATTGTAGGCATTTTCCATATAGATACATAACACTATAAAGTGACCCTTTGCCATTTTTCTATCACAGCGGCAGCTATAGTCTAACGATGCTGATAAATTACAATCCAGACTGTTAGCAGGGTTAGACCGTTGCTGCTCCTGTAACAATCAGCAGAGAAGTCTTTGGCAGCAGCGGTAGGTGCAGGTGAGTGAGCATCCTTGCTTGCTGCAATGCTCCCCGTGTGATTCTACCCATACACCATTACATGATGTTCCCGTGCAAGGTTTGTGAATCGCCCTGCTTTGTCTTCCTATACGTTACTGTCTGAGCCATTGCTACATACATAGGATTCTAAATTGAGCAATACCAAGAAATCTGTCATGCAGCTGTTAGGTTTGATCAGCAGGAGTAAAGTTTTCTCTGCAGCTCCAGTGTGGCACATGGGTGATACATAATAATGGCACATAAGTTATAGTCACTGAAGTGCTATTTTCTTAAGGAACATTAATCATGTTTTTCCACTGAAGAAATAGCAACAATATTGCTCTGAGGCTCTTGTTCCGCATTTTATTATTAACTGTTCTTAGCCCAGTAGAATTACTGCAGATTGAGTCTCTCTATGAAATGTTACCTGGATTTTGCAAGTTGTGGGTGGAATGAATGTAACTCAGGTCGAAGAGGTGGGCTCTGTATTTGCTGTGAGTCTTTACAAGAGGAAAACATGGTTGGTGGCAGTTAACTGTTATTGAGGGCCACTGTACTGTATTAGCAAGGAATAGTGATGCTTTAGGCCTTGGCCCAGCTTCCTGGTTTGTGGGCATATTGCTTGTGCACACAAAGATGGTGCTCAAATTTTTGCATCTGCCAATGAATTGTAGGTGCATATGTAACACCGACACACCCCGGTCGGGATCGCACCTGGGGCCTCCGGAGCTTAGTGCATGAGCCTCTACAGCATGAGCTAAAAGCCAACTGGCTGTTAGCTAAGGCTGTAGAGCAGATTCATTTTATCTCTCTTTAAGTGGTCTTGGTGCCACTAGATGGGACAGAACACCACACCCAGAAAGTGTGTGGGTTACACATATGTGGCACCTAGATGGATAACGGCCTGATTTGTGCCCTGACCTACCCTATTCTTTGTCTTACTCTTTTGATTGTGTGTATGCACCCATACCCCTGGTCTTGTGAAGGCCCAAAGGTGGGACACAATGTTTGACAAAGACCCAAAATGAGAGGGACACAAATTATTAATGGAGGAAACTGAAAATGCTGAGGGATTCCTTCCATTATTGCAAAGGACTCTTTCTATAGCCTCATCTGCATGATTCTGTATTTCTCCTGTAAATAATTTTTATCAATAAAAGTGAAGGGGCAGATCATAGGGTGGCTGGCCTCTTTAAGGGCAGTTAGGGCCCAGTCTATTCATGACAGGCTTCTTGAAGGAGATTGACTCCATCTTGGCCCCCCTAGAAGTAGTTAACTGCCTCTGTGGCTGGTTAGCAGCTAATGAGCACCTGGACCTGACAGAAAGCTACCAGAGCTCAGGTGCTGCTAAACTGAGGTGCTCCTAAGAAGAGGAGCTGCTAGGGAAAGGCATTTAGGAAAGAGCCTTCTGGGTATCTGTTGAGGACATAGCCTGTGGGGAGCTGTGTGCTACCAGGGAACCTTAAAAGCCTCTGTGTAAGCAGGGGTAGGGGTCTGCTATTGTGGGGAAACTTTCCTGGCCTGCAAGGACCCTTGTCTGGGGGGGTCACCTCTGTGTTCTTGAGGTGTCTAACTTCTCCTGAGCGGTAGGGTTAGGAATTTAATATGTCAGGCCTCTCCTTTCTCTTTACCAATATGGAGAGTATAGTTTTAGGGCATTTCAATCTGCTGTGACCATAAATGCTTCCCATTCCTTTGGCATTTCAAATACTTAGTGCTATTCCCTCTTTTGAATAATTATGAAGGTGCTTACATACCTACTGGGTAAAGGTCACGCTGAAATATGGCTAACATCAATTTTATAGGAGGCTGGATGGCTCAGGGGCTTGGTAAACTTGCTGTCACAACGTGAGATTCTGAATTGCTAATTCCACTGTTTTTTTCATCTGCAAAACCAGGCTGGTAGTAGTTACCATCTATAGTTCTTTGGTGACTTATGTGACAGGGTCAGTGATCTGAGTGCAGCTTTTGTTAGACAGGTGGTGTCTGCAGCACAGCAGATGCCCTTGTTGGCAGGCTCAGCGGAGAGGTCCAGGACAGAATGGGGCTAGTGACTCTCACCCCTAAAGGTGGTCTCATCAGATAAGTGGTGAATCCCATCAGCGGGGAAGAGTTCTCTTCCACTGCCTGTGTTGTTTGTTCTGTGGAGGTTGAGCTTCAGTTTCCAGGGCTGTTGACTTAGTTCTTCCATGAACTCTAGATTCCCTCCTTAAAACGTTTACTGCTCTTTCCCTCTTTGCTGCTGAGCTCAGTGGAAACTGGATGCTGCAGATAATCTACCCTTTCTTCTCTACTGAGCCTGACTTTATAGGGGCTGATCTCATTCCCCCTGAAATCAATGGCAAAGCCCCAATAGACTTCAGTGAGAACAGGATCAGACCCTAAGTAGGATGACTATGCAGACAGAACTAGGGCCTAGGGTGTTAGATGCCAGGATCTCTTAAAATTAAGGCCCCTCTCTGTGCCCTTCTCCCCTGGCCTCTTTTCACATTAGACTCTGAAAGTACTCTTATTCTTTATTGCTACATGGAATTCAAGGAAGTTGCTATCTGGGAGATTAATGGCTTGCTGAAGAACAGTCAGGATTTAGGTTGTCATCAAGAGACCCATAAAGTAAGCATGCAAAAAAGTGTTTTGGAAACAGTGTGTGGCCCCTCAGTTTTAAAGTTTGAATACTGAGCTGCATGCATTCCCTGAATGTGGAGCCTTATCTCTTTCCCATTAAAGCCAGAGCTTGTGGAACATGCGTAATGTGGCAGGAGTCATTATTTACACTGGAAATAAATTGGATTCCACATGATGTAATTTAGATTAAAGCATTGCTCTTGCATACTAGCTGGCTTTTTATTTCCATGCTAGCTCTGCATGTTCCTCAAACATCTTTGGGAACACACTAGTGGCAATCGGGAACATTTCTTTTGGAATCCGATATCCCTCGTGACCCAATTTGATCACGATTCCCTGGAAAATGATTAATTTCTACACAGCTGCTCCGTCTGTGCAGGGCCGCAGGAAACTCATTCCTACAGACTTCCTCATGCTTCTCTCTAGAGATTGCTGCTTCAGAAATCCTGAGAGTAACCCAAAGATGACCCATAGCTGCTGATGTGGGGCGGGGGGACAGCAGAGTGAGGGCAATGGCTTCGACAGATGTTACTGGGCATGCTCAGCCCAGCAAATCTGGGCGTCAGGGCATGTGACTGTAACTGATCGTCCTAAGAGAGGGGCAAATTGTTCCATTTAGGCACTAGCTCGTGTTAATGGCTGTACAGAGCTGCAAAGCCTTCAGGGGAGCTTGGAGAAAGATTGTGATGTGAGTAGACAGATTCATAGGGTGCCATTTTTTAGAATCCATCAGATTTTCAAGGGTCTTTTCACCGGTGCTCCTGACCGTCTCCACAAAATCTAAGCAAAAGGCATCCCTGGTACTTCTGTATGGAAACCATTATTTCATAGATGCCACGGGCATGATTTTTAATCAAGGTAAGCATACAATATATAGTTACTGTCCCTGACTGCTTAAACCTTATAACTGCATGTGCAAATGGCTTCGGATAACAATTTGCCTATGCAACTGCTGGATTGGTATATTTAATTCAAGTCAGCTGAAAATCAAGTGCTCAGCTGTTTCACACTTAGCTTGTTTAGGAATCAGCTCCCTTGATTTAAGTGTTTGGTTTTTTTATTTTTTTTTAAAGAGTCCTGAATATACATTAAGGATCCCCATCTCAATGAATGTCCTGGTGTCCTCGGCAAAATATTCCTTTCCTCACACTTCTGTGCAATGTGCTGTTTGCCAGTTGGTTGCTACTTCCTCCCTGGAAGCAGATACATTTCAGTGGTGTTTTTATATAAAATAGAATTAAAAGTTAATGGGGTCATCCAAATACACAGGACCTAGTCCCTTGTCCCATTGCTTATTCATTACAAGAGCTGGGTTGCTCTGAGCTCTTTCCACTAGGTGGAGTAGCAGAGCTTATCTTCCATACAGGTGGAGCTGGCCAAAAAATTTTCAGCCAACAGTTTTCAGTCCAAAACCACAGCTCTGTCAAAATTAAAAGATGTAGCAAGAACATGCTAATTTCAACAAGACTTTTGATTGGAAGAGGCAGGGGAGACACAAGGAATCATAGAAATGAAACAAGCAAGTTTAAACAATGCTGAACACCATTTCAATAGGGTAAAATCATTTAATTTTGCCTTTGTTTCCATTAATTGCATTTTGACTCTAATATATTAATTAATTAACATTACATTGTTTTTTCGTCATCGAAATGAAACATTTCAGTGTTTGAATGTTTTTGATGGTCACAAATCAACCTTTTTATTCTCTGGGAAACTTCATCTTGTTCCAATGCAGACCAAAAACAAATGTGAGAAATTCCCACAGAACAGAAATTCTGGTTTCTCACCAACTCTATGTAAAGGCACTATTTCCATATTAGAGTGGGACTCACTCAGTTGGTCAAATGATGAGACATTACACTTGCCCAAAAGTCTGAACTGGAGTTCCATCCTGCTTCCCCAAATTCCGCCCTCCACTGCAGTTCCTTGTAACTGTTTGTGAATAGTTTGCCTAGCAGCCAAAATCTATCTGAAATCAGAGTGGGGCTAGTTTCAGTTATACTTCCAGATACCGCAGATTCACAAAGATGGTGTCATGCTATCCAGAGAGGTTCATGATCGTGGGTGTCAAACTCCGGGTAGGCTGTTAGGAAGCAGGGCAGAGACCCCAAACTGGTATGTTCTATAATTAGATTTCACTGACCCAGTAACAAATGTGAACTCCTAAAGCAGTACCAATCTTACCATGGAGTGTCTCAGTCCCTGTGGGCATTCTAGTCTATCTTGCCACTCAGGCAAGCTGGATTTACTGATAGATGGTTGCTATCCATCAAAGATCACAAACTATTCAGGTAATTCCTAATCCCAAAAGACCAGTCACTTACCCCATGTCAATTTGTATCTTTGATCTCATGCCAAAGACAACACTTACAGCCAATCCTATAGTAAACTATTTAAGGATTTATTAACTAAGCAAACAAATGAGTTATATTAAGATTAAAGCATGCAAATGTACATATACACAAATGAGTTAGTCTTTGGTTTTAAAAGGTGACAGATGTAGAAATCTGCCAGCTCTGAATGTCTTTTTAGGGCTAAGCCAGGCTGACCCTGGGGATCTCAGCTTCTGTTTTGTAGCTCCAGCCCTGTGAGGGTCCAAACAGCAAAAGAGAAGAGAATTTCTTGTCAGCTATATTTATTTCCTTCTTACAGAATTCAGTCTGATGGGACCAGCCCTTTTGCAGGTAGCCTCCTTACGGGTGCAAGGGGTCAACTAACAAAGTATTTGTACTGTGATGGCCCATTTAGTTTTGATAGGCCTTCTTGATGGGCAGGAGACAATCCCTCTGGACTGGGTTCACCATTTCAAAGCAAACATTCTTTTTTTCGTACTGTTACAAAGCAAAAACTTAAATATTACCTTATAGCAGGTGATAAAGGAAATTATAAATGAGATTAATGCATGTAGCAATTTACAAGCATGTCATAAACTCTAAACTCATTGTTATAGGTTCAATATCCATCTCACCCATACTAACACACAGGTGGAACAGACTGGTTTCCCGCAATTAATTTGTCAGTGCTTGGATGAGGCCTAAAACCTCTGCAAGAGCTGGCATCTTGTCTGGCAGTGTCACAGATGGGTTGATAGAAGTTTCATAGACCCCATCATACCCTCCTTAACCCAATTTTTCTTGCCAAATATTCTCATTTATATTTCTAACGTTAATGGTTATGTGCTTCCATGTTGGAGAGGCTGTGTCCTGCCCCCAAAGATCTTTGAAAATATATTACCTGTTTGCTCTCTTCTGCTCAATGTCATTTCAATAGAGCCATCACTACCTAGGAACAGATGTCACTGTTGTCACAGATGTCACTGTTGCACACCATGGCTACTCAGATCTTGAGATCAACCAGCAAAATATTCCTGATCCAAAAAACACAGGTACTTACCACCTAAGCTAAGGAGGAATCTCTTAAACTCATGACACTATAGAGTCTGACACAGAGTTGAGCAGTTCTGATCCCATCCAAGAAAGGGACAGAGAAGGATGGTTGCGCACACATACACAGCAGTGGCTCTCACCACTTTCCAGACTACTGCACCCCTTTCAGGAGTCTGATTTGTCTTGCATATCCCCAAGTTACACCTCACTTAAAAACTACTTGCTTATAAAATCAGACCTAAAAATACAAAAGTGTCACAGCACACTGTTACTGAAAAATTGCCTACTTTCTCATTTTTACCATATCATTATAAAACAAATCAATTGTAATGTAGATATTATACTATACATTGAAAAGTAAGTACATAGAGCAGTATAATCAAGTCATTGTCTGTATGAAATTTTAGTTTGTACTAACTTTGCTAGTGCTTTTTATGTACCTGTTATAAAACTAGGCAAATATCTAGATGAGTTGACGTACCCCCTGGAAGACCTCTGCGTACCCCCAGGAATATGTGTACCCTGGTTGAGAACCACTACATTACAGTACTTATTTGTGGTGTACAGGGCTAATACGCCAACCCCTATTCAGAAGCAACAAACTTGTCAATCACACTGCAGTAACATTAGCCACCTACTGTAATTCTCATGCAAAGGAAAAGGTGTGGTGTTTTGTAGAATGTGTGGCAGTTAGAAAGAAGCCTAAACCAAAGCTCCTGATCTAATATCTCCAACTTCAGGTGGGAGAATGAGTTCAGATTTTGAACCTAGATCTGAATTTGACAGCTGATTTTTATCTTCATAATGGCCAGCACCAAAACCCAGGACCAGTACAGAGCAGTTTGAAATTGGGAATCAAGATTTTTATCTTGGGTCCACTTGTAGATTCAGCTTCTATAAGAAAATGGAACAAACTGAGCTTTCTGTCCCAGGAAGTTGTGTCCCAGTAGACTTACTTCAGACTAGTGAAGTTCAGGAACTTCACTAAAAGACTGAGTCAAACTTACAAAAGGAACTGGGTCCTTTTGGGCCTAAGGCTGGTCTCATGTTGGTTTTTCAGTAGAAAGACCATGCAGTAGGTGTTATGATCGATGGCTTCCCCAGAGAATAACTATATTATACATATATTATAGAATGCTTATGTGTAGGAACTTTACTTCCAAGAAACGTTTGAGAGATGACAACATATGTAGAGAAAAGAAAAAGCTGGAATACTACACTGTTCTGGCTCTTCATGCCTGCACACAGAATAGTAGGATAATATAGGTAGCTCCCCTGTGATGCTCTGTACCTTGGGGGAACACCCAGCACCCCCATGTTCATCCTTGTAAAATGATTTTATGGTATCTAATGCAAAGTTTGTCATGTCGGGTGTCTTCAGAAGGCTCATGGTGTACTGAGCATTGTTATAGCAATGCTATAGTAATTGTTACAGTAATGTTATAGGTTATAATTTCATGTATATAGTTATGAGGCTGAAAATGTATCCTCATGGCTTAAAACAAGCTCAGGCAAAAACTCTCCAGAAGCAGAGGGGCAGTTCACACCTCATCAGGGCATGTATGGGACAAGCCCAGCCTCACAGGAACAAAGGACACTGGCCTAGGCAACAAGGTAGATACGCTGGAAGGTAGGGACAGGGTCCAGAGTGACCTAGACAAATTGGAGGATTGGGCCAAAAGAAATCTGAGGTTCAACAAGGACAAGTGCAGAGTCCTGCACTTAGGAAGGAAAAATCCCATGCACTGCTACAGGCTGGGGACTGGCTAAGCAGCAGTTCTGCAGAAAAGGATGTGGGGATTACAGTGGATGAGAAGCTGGATATGAGTCATCAGTGTGCCCTTATAGCCAAGAAGGCCAACAGCATATTGGGCTGTATTAGTAGGATCACTGCCAGCAGATCGAGGGAAGTGATTATTCCCATCTATTCGGTACTGGTGAGGCCACACCTGGAGTATTGCATCCAGTTTTTGGCCCCCCACTACAGAAAGGATGTTGACAAATTGGAGAGAGTCCAGCGGCGGGCAATGAAAATGATTAGGCGGCTGGGCACATGACTTATGAGGAGAGGCTGAGGGAACTGGGATTGTTTAGTTTCCAGAAGAGAAGAATGAGGGGGGATTTGATAGCAGCCTTCAACTACCTGAAGGGGGGTTCCAAAGAGGATGGAGCTCGGCTATTTTCAGTGGTGGCAGATGACAGAACAAGGAGCAATGGTCTCAAGTTGCAGTGGGGGAAGTCTAGGTTGGATATTAGGAAACACTATTTCACTAGGAGGGTGGCGAAGCACTGGAATGGGTTACCTAGGGAGGTGGTGGAATCTCCATCCTTAGAGGTTTTTAAGGCCTGGCTTGACAAAGCCCTGGCTGGGATGATTTAGTTGGTGTTGGTCCTGCTTTGAGCAGGGGATTGGACTAGATGACCTCCTGAGGTCTCTTCCAACCCTAATATTCCATTATTTTAACAACAAAGAATCTGTTGGACTCTCGAGTGAGTCACCCCCTTTCCTTTGGTCAGTTTGAGACTGCAATGAAGTAATGCTCACCTGACGCTGAAGGGGGCAAAGCCAAGAGGGAAGAAAGAACATGATAAAAGGGAGAGACATTTGCCATGCTCTCTCTCTTTCTCTCTTCCACCTACATCTAAAGACACCACACCAAGCAACTGAAGCGCTGATCAAAGGGGAGAGCCTGGCTGAAGAGCAACCAGCCAGCCTGTGATGAGAAGCATCAAAGTTTGTAAGAGCATTGAAAGAGTTAAGATCAGCTTAAAATGCATTTTGCTTTTATTTCATTTGACCAAATCTGACTTGTTATGCTTTGACTTATAATCACTTAAATTTTATCTTTGTAGTTCATAATCTGTTTTTGTTCTACCCGAAGCAGTGCATTTGGTTTGAAGCGTGTCAGACACTCCCCTTAGGATAACAAGCCCGGTGCATATCAATTTCTTTGTTAAATTGACAAACTCATATAAGCTTGCAGCATCCAGTGGGCATAACTGGACACTGCAAGACGGAGCTTTCTAGGGTTGTGTCTGGGACTGGAGATATTGGCTAGTGTCATTCGGTTGCACAATCCAAGGAGCAGCTTACACGCCAGAGGCTGTGCGTGAACAGCCCAGGAGTGAGGGTTCTCACAGCAGAGCAGGGTGAGGCTGGCTCCCAGAGTCAAGGATTGGAGTGGCCTAGCAGATCACTGGTCCAGATAACACCATAGGGGAACGTCACACCCCCACCAAGGTCCTGTTTGTGGGAGCAGATATCTGGTGCCCCCTGCAGCCCAAGGGTGGCTGAAAAGGGTTACTTGGCTCCAGGATGAAGCAAGGCTTTTAAAATGTATTTATCCTAAGATTACACTTATTGGGTCTGTTCTCAAGGGATACTGAGCACTTCCTTTGGCCTTATGGATGCTCAGCAACAGGGGTCAGGCTCACAGAGCCAGTACTGCCCTCACTTACATCCATGCAACTTGGCTAAAGCCAATGTGGAAGCATAGGGGATATACTTGTGCAGCACCCAGCACATTGGGGATCCTAGGTGCTAAATAATATTGATAAATTTGATGGCAGAATTTGGCTATTTTACTGTAGTGTACTTACAAATTCCTGTATTGCAGTGTTTTGCCTTGATGCTGCTACCCTGGGGTACATGAACTATTGTTCATGTTACATTCTTAATGGAAGTGGATGAATAAAGTTTGTTGGAAAGCTCCTAGTGCAGCAGTAGAGTGGATGGGTTCAGATGTTGGCAGAGGCAGCGCTAGCCCATTGGGGTCACTGAGTAGGAATATTTGCGGTCTCTCTTACCCCTCATCCACACTCTAAAAATATTAATTGCATTATTTCCACAAACAAAAACATACCAACATAACACATATTCATACACTTGTTCAAAAAATTCCATATTAAATAAGATGAATGGTATTTTAGGGGTAATGCTAAATCTGGACCCCCTTGAGCTGCTCAGGGCCTTAAGCAATTGTTTAGTCTGCCTATGCGTAGTGCCACCACTGGTGGTTGGCTGTCTCTTAATTACACCAAACTAGACACCACAAACTCCAAAGGCTCTATAAATGGGTATGCACATCAGAAAGATGTAAAAATAGAACGTTACTGCCACCAGATGAAGGCTGTGAATTGCTCAATGCATAATTAAAGGCTGCAAGTGTTACTGCAGATTTATTATACCCCAATATCACATTCAGTGTTGTCAGTAGCTATCCTGTTCTGGACTACAGGGATGGAGTGTTCTGGTTTGGACACTCAGCAAAATAAATGTAAAAGCTGTATTGATATTTTCCCACCATTAATTTAAAATACTCTACCTCAGTGGGAAGAGCAATAAAGTGTTTCTGTGGATTATCAGTGAACGACTCTCACTTTCGGCTGAAGACTTCTTGTGTGTGCCATATTAAAACAATTGGTCCTAATTTTGTAAGATCTCTGCATGTGGAATTTCCATTGGTTTCCCTTAGAGGTCTATAGTACTAAACCTCATAAGAATATTCCAGTGTTTGTGCAGGTGTCCTACTGGAATGCAGATTTGTTCCTATATTGGAGGGACAACTGGAATATTCTTTCTGGCTCTTGAGGAGGCAGGTTGATAAAATGGGCAGTGAGATTGACGGGTGTTGCAATTAAAGCAATTATTGCAAGGTTAATTTGGAAATGGGTTGGTGCATAGGACAGTGGAGTGAGTTTCAGGAAACCTCAGTTCAACTCCCAGTTCAGTCACAAACTCTGTGTGACCTTGGATAAGTCACTTTATCTAACCTGTGGCTCAGTTCCCATCTATAAAATGGGAATAGTTCTTCCCTAGCTCTCGGGGATGTCCATAAAACAATAGAAAAGGAGGAGTTGGGGAAATAAGTGTTTGGTTTTTAAATTTCTAAAATGGAGTTAACTTTATAGTTGGGCACTAAAGAGCCTACTAAACTCCAGCAGCGTTTTCCTAGAAACAAAATCTGACCAAATCAAAACTTCAGACTGAGACCATGTCTGCCAACTTTCACCCCGAAAATACTGGTTTTATATATATCTAATTAGTCTTACATATAATACTGCTTTGGGCCCTGATCCAGTGTCATTGAAGTCAGAGGGTGATTTTCCTATTGACTCCCATGAGAGTTTAAACAGGCTCTACAACAAAAAATGAACTAGAATTAAAATTCAAATGAAGGCTTCTGAAGGGATTTCACTGTCATAAGCATGTCAACAAGGCACAACATAATAATGGCTGTGACTGTTTCTTTTATAAAAAGTCTGTCCCATTTCATTAAAGATAATATAAACTGTGGCCTTCTAGGGAATTAAGTGGTTAAATGGCATCAGCTGTCAGCCTCATACCTTTTAATACCACTTGAAGCATATTATTATTCCCCAGCAAAGCTTGGCATGTTGGATCTTATTGCTTAATTATGTGTCACAAGTTCCAATTATGTTGCCAGTTGTTAAGCTTGTCAAGTCCTATTTTACTAATAATGCTTGTTTTGCAGTTCAGAAGTCCAAAGGGAGATGCACCGGGCTTGTCAAAGGAGGATCTTACCTTAGGCAAGTCAGTGATTTTAAATAAATCACTTCCTCTAATATCTGAGAAACAGTTTTTCTGTTCAGGCTAATACTTTGAACAAATACCCTTCAGCTTCTTTTAAATGTTTGATACCAGTGTACAGCAGCTTGCTAAATGTTAATGTCCGTCTAGGCTGCTCATGAAGGATAGAATTATGAAGCTTAGAAAGGTGTTTTTTTTTTTTTTTTTTTTTTTAGAGCAGTGTTGATCAAAAGTAAGATTCTTCCACTGACTGAGATTATTTTCAACTTTACCTTAATGATATTTATGAAGCTCTGATTAGGTGCCCTTCTGTCTTGCATTGTCGGAGGATGATATGATCTCTTCCTCTAGTCTCAAGGGTGAAACTCAGTTTTAATACTTCAGTGACTTATGAAAAGGGCAACTCTGTCAGACATTTTGTGACTTTTGCTTCAGGAGAATGTCATCCCTGAAGATAATCCAGATCATTTCTTATGTTACTTGCAGGGATAGTTTCCTCCCAGTTTGAAAAGTAACCATGACTAGCAGTACTGGTCTTGAACAATACTGGCCATACCCTTAAGTTTGTCTTTGGAACGGTAGGCTATTGAAGTGCATGTGAGTGCCCATGAATAGAGGCTGGATAGTGGAACACTTGATTTAGGTTTTAGCACTTATTTTGGGATAACACCTAGCAGCTAAACAGACTGCTCAGACAAACAAGTGGGAGCAGGTATGGGGTTGGAGGGAGGCAGGGTGCCAAATAAGCTGTGTCTAGTTCTTAGTTGGCCCATAGTAGTGTAACCACAGAGTGATTATCATTCTTTAAAACTTTTTGGATGACATTGATCAGATCACCCCAAAAGCTTGGAGAAAGGGGGACCTTATATGAGCTTTTTCTGTTCACAAAAATGCAGCTCATAAAACAGATTCTATCATCTGACCTTCACTTCTATCCCCTGCCTTTCCTGTTCAGAGTCAGTTTGGGCTGACATTTATTTTCCATTAGAGACTGGTTTCTTGAATTTAATCTCTGGTTTGGAGGTTGACCTTGTATATGAATGGACCCCACCTTTTACTGGAGCACCCTTGAGAGTTCTGACGGATGTGACTTTCTTTTTCTTTTTGTTTTCTTTTTTGTTTTTGTTTAAGGCAGCTGAGAGCCAAGGTATATGGGATGGAACAGTGTAGAAAAAGTTCCCAGAGAAAGTGCAGCTGTTGGGCTCTGGCTCTTGGACAATTTCAGGAAAAGGTGAAAAGCTCATCATAGGATATACAGTTTTGCTCATTTTCATGTAGATTAAAGGGCATATTTTTTTTTTTTTGGCCATCAGAACATTTGTCTCACTCAGTTATGCGAGAAATATCTAGGATAACCTATATGTAGTTTTAGCTTTCAAATGCTCTTTAGTTACTGCTTATACTGGCAAGTAACAGGGCCAGTTAGCTAATAACCTAGGACCTTAAAACTCTAGAGTCTTTAATCCCCAAGAATTCCCAAAGAGTTTTGCATAATTCTATGTACACAGGGATTATTCCAGCAGTTGTCCATAGGGTGGGACATGGCAGCTGTTTAATAGTAACACTGCAGACAGTTCAGAACTGGAGATGAAGAAATACCACATCCCATGGTGGGGAAGGGGGAGGAGGGGACTGGAGGGGGTCAGAATGTAGTTACCCAAACTGGAATTTAGCCAGAATGTCAAGTTTATCACTAGACCTGGGTTGAATATTCACACTGAATCCCAAACTAAAATCTTGATTAAAGAGTCAGGGCTCTCACACCTGAGCCCATGCTCATGAAAGTACGGAGTATGCTTATGAATCAAGACCAAGACTCCTGGGGGGAAGGGGAAGTGTATGTGTGGTGGGGGAGAGATCCCCAGAACTTTTTGGAAGGAAAGTGTTGGGTTTATGGCCAAGATCCACAAAGGTACTTAGGCATTTAAGTCCCAATTTTGGCTCCACTGTGATCTACAGAACTCCTGTTGAACACCTTAGGCACCAAGTGAGTGTAGGAGCCTAAGTTTTCAGGGTAAAAGTTCCCTTGTCATCTATATTTCTGCCTTTGGGGCATGTCTGCTGCCCCGCTTTAGGTGTCCGATGCCTATCTCCCACCTAAGCCCCAGAGCAATCCACGAACTGGGGAAGATTGGCTTTTGCCTGCCTGACTTGCATTTGAGGCCCTTTCTGGTAGGTGTGCTCAGCAGCTGCCTACTAGCTGGATCCCATTCAAAATCAGGTGGTGCCCAACTTCAAACTTTTAAGCTAGTGTTAGAGAACTCAGATAGGGTGTGAGATACCCTGGTTCAAGTCCCCCCTCCCTGCTGGGTGAGGGGGAGAGATTTTAGCAGAGGAGTATCCCCTGCTGAGTGCTCTAACTACCGAGATACAAGACATTCTGATGTGGGGCTTCTTCAGTCTCACCTGTTGAAGGTGTTCTGCTGTGGATAATGAAAGTGATTGGAGCTGGGGGAATGGATCCTGGGTCTCACCTCCTAGGGGGTGCCCTGATGACTGAACTAGTCAGTCTCTCTCTGAGGCCCAGTGACTATTTGTTTATCCACAGTGAAACAATCAGTGGGCCAGAGAGAGTGAGTGAGTTTGTAGTCCCACAATTAAGTTTTGCCACACTAACAGTAACCCTAAGTCCCTATGTTGACCTAGGCCTGTATGCCCCACTCAGGAAGATGACCAACTTCTTCATTGGCTGCAAAAGGAAGACAGTGGCCTGAGTTGAGAAGAGGTAGCAGCTACTGTGGCCTGTTAGGAGGTATAGCTGTTAGTTCCACCTCTATGGTGGAGGTTGGCAGGGGGTAGGTGTGAGAAATGTCTCTGAACTGCTTCATTTTTGCATCATGCTGGGGTTTCCTTTTGAGGTCTCCCATGCAAACATTGACCCTGCATACTTGGGAGGCCTAAGATCTAGACAAAGGCCTGCTCCAGAGAAAATGGGAAATTGAATTGGAGCCAACAAAAAGTAGAGTTCAGTTTAAACAAACAACCCAACTCCCCATAGTTAACATGCTGGGAGTCATCTCTATGTGGCTAAACTAGAACCATTTTGTTTCTATTGTATGCAGCAACAGATTTTTATCTTGCATAAAAGCAAACTGGACCAGTTAAGCAGATATTAAAATGGCCCAAAGTTCATCAGATCAGGCTGTGTTACACAGTAACTTTGTTAAGTATATATCTATAGTCTCCAAATAGCTTTAGCTCAAATAGCAGGAGTTTGTGTTCTTCCTGCAATAGAAGGCCCTGGGCTCTAGTCCCAGCTCATGTAGGGTGACCAGATGTCCCAATTGTATAGGGACAGTCCTGATTTTCAGGTCTTTTTCTTATATAGGCTCCTATTACCCCCACCCCCGTCCCAATTTTTCACATTTGCCGTCTGGTCACCCTAAGCTCATGAGGTGTATGATATTGGATATGAATGTTAGCTGAAAACAGATTAATACCCGTCCATTGAATTTAAATAGCTGTGAAACAAGATAAGCTTTGCTAATGGAGGGAAAGTATGTAATAAACTGGCTTTGCATGTATAAATGTGATATTCCTTTCAGTTGCTGACTTAATCCGCTCTACTTGCAGCTCGAGGATTTCTCCTTTTATAAACAAAGGGAAGGGAAGAATTACAGTAACTTTTACTAGAGGAAACTCTCAAACTCAGTGGGAGAAGATAGGAATTAAAATTCTATAACTTAATTAACTATCACACCATCTTCCTAATTCTAGTTTCTAGAGCAGTAGTCTGGAATACACTTGCACGCTGGCTTTAGATAACAAATATTCCCCACTAATAACACAAAATGTAACTTACAGATGTATTAAAAAAAGCATGCTAGATTTTCCCACTCACCCAAGGGAAGCTTAGAAGAGTAACAAGCTAGTAAACTAAATCAAGAAGGCAACTTTAATGGGATTAGTTTTGATAAGAGACTGGGTATGATATGGATTATAAGAAAATTATAAATGGGTGAGACCAGCTACACTGTTCCTATGTAGGCCACAAATGACAATTCTTATCTTAGTCTTCTCCTCCTCACAAACTCATACACAGGGTAGTCAATATGGGACATGCACTCAAACCTCCCCATGGACAGCACCTGATTGTATCTGGAAAACATGCTATTAGGTACATTAATGCAGCTATCTCAGTCATTAGTCAAAAAGTAATATCTGACACATGGAATGGAATATCCAATTTCTATATGGAATACCCAAGGGTCCTTCAGGTCAAAGCATTAGGCTACAGATAAACTATGTTCAGGTGATGTGGGAGCCGTACTATTGATAATTCTGTTAGAGGTTCAGTTTTAACAGGAGCTTTATTTAAACTTGTGTTTTTACTTTTTTGAACGTTTCATGGTGGTTTGGAAAAATTAATTGATACAGCAAATAAGCGTAAACCATCCTTTTGGCAACTTCTCACTCACGTGTCTCAATTTTTTTGTGCCCCTTTGACAATAAATTTATTTTTTTACAAGATATTTAAAGCACTCTGGAACCAAGATTCCTTGTGAGGTATAGTCTTCACCAAGAAGAATGATATCCGGTCCTAAAAATTCAAATTATGAAGAATATTTAATCCAGACAGTTTCATTGTCTTCTGAAATAACAAATCATTGAAGTGACTTAAATAAAAATTTAAAAAACGAAGAGCAAGGATTACCATAAATTCTCTGGATTTCCAAAGCGCCCAGATATGCAAACATGGTCCCAGATACTTTTCCATGGAAGGAAAAAAAATTGCTGCTATGGCCAGAACTTTCAGATGTGCTTAGCATCACAATTGGGGCTAGATTTTTATATATATATATATATATATATATATATGAGAGCTTTGTTCTCCCGTAGATACCAGAATAACTCTCCAGACTTTCAAAAGAGCTTGGTATTTTGAACATTCACTGTCTAAAAATGTGGCCATAAATGTCACAAGGGGAGGTGTTGAGCACTACTGAAAAGATGGTCATTGCACAGCATTCATCCACACAAGGGCTGCCCTCCAGCATGCTGGCAGCAGTGCCTTCTGTGCATACACCCCAGAAATCCTGGCACTGCCCCAAACTGTGGAACTTTGTGGGTGATTCTGAACTGTCCTGTAAGAGGGCTCATGGGTGTCCAGGGTGTGTTCAAAGCTGTAATTCCAATTAAACTTTTGCAAAAGTGGATGTTAACTTTTACTATAGCTATAAACCAGCACACAAGGGGAAAAAAAATCAAGAAAACAGTTTAGAATACAAGAAGAGAGAGAGCCTAGAATGTTGCTAGGTGATATGTCAATTTGTAGCTAGAGCTCATCTGGAAATAGAGGTTAAAATCCCAGATTCTAGAAGCTTCTAGCAATTTATTGCTTCTGCTTCCATGGCTGTAATGCAGTGGTGGGCAACCTTTGGCCTGCGGTCTGTCAAGGTAATCCATTGGCAGGCCGCCAGACCATTTATTTACATTTGCATGGCTGCCCACAGATCCCAGTGGCCATGGTTTGCCGTTCCCAGCCAATGGGAGCTGCAGGAAGCGGCACAGGCCTGGCTGCCACTTCCCGCAGCTCCCATTGGCCAGGAACGGCGAACCGCGGCCACTGGGAGCTGTGGGTGGCCGTGCAAATGTAACCGAACGGTCTGGCAGCCTGCCAGCGGATTACCTTGATGGGCCGCAGGTTGCCCACCACTGCTGTAATGGCTCCATGGCAGCAGAACTGAGGACTTCACTGTGCAAGGAGGAGGAAGGATTTGGGAAGGGGCTACCAAAATGGTCACTTGCTGTGTGGCACAAAGCCAAGTTCTTTAGGGGCTCCATGTACGACTTCACGCAAGGAGTGTTAAGAGCAGAGCTAGAGTTCTGCCATTGTGTAGACCCTCCAGTCACCCACCCTATGATAGGAACCCCAACAGGGCATGTCTTCTTCAGACAGTGGGTGTCAGATGCATTTTTGCCCTCTCAGAACTTGAAGAAAACAGATTGCTCAGGCAAGAAATGTTGTGGGTTTTAATTCCATATTGTTAGCCAAAGCTCCTAGGTATTAAACAAAAATACTTCTAGAACTTCTTCTCTTAAATTACCAGTATATGTAAAATTCTTAAATCTCTTTTATACCTATGAATGACCCACATGGCCTAATCATGTAGTAATGCTGTTACAGGTCATGTGAACAATACATTGCTGTGAAATAAAGTAACCCCATCAATGTCTGTTTTGTTTTTGTTTTTTAAATGGTGTGCATAGCTGCATAATGCTGACCTTTTTGTTGTGGCTTGTGCATGTATATGTAGCGGGGTGGTTACCCCGCTCCTGCCCTGAAGGGTTTAAAACAGCCCTGGGAGAGGGCTGTGGCAGGGAAAGCAGCTAATAGGCTGATTGGGGAAGCAGCCACAGCTGGGCCACACCCCAATCAGGCCTCAGTTGGCCTGTATAAGAGGCTGGGAGCCAGGAGCTGAGCAGTCTCTCTCTAGCTGTAGAGGGAGATGGACCTGGACCTGGACCTGGCTGCAGGGACCTGAGCAGAATACCTGAGTGGAGCAGGGTTGGGGAAAGGCACAGGAGCTGGGGAGGCTCCAGCCTGGAAAGCCCCAGGCTGTGGCCTAGCAGAAGGCCAACGGGTCCTGGGGGTTGCAGAGAGAAGCCTGGGGTAGGCAAAGGCAGCAGGTCCAAACCCAACCTTGCCGGTGATGAGTAGGCTGATACTGCAGTCTACCCCAGGACGTAGGGGCTAGACAATGACTGGCAGTAGCCTTATACTGAGGAGAGGTAGGGATAGTGGGTGGGGGCTCCCTGGGGAGGGGAGACCTTGAGACAAAGGGGTTACTGCCAAGGGACAGCACCCCAGCTAACGGGGCACCAGGTCCGGGAGGGACACGGGGGCCAAGTGGCAGCGGGACACAGGCCTGCAGAGCTAATTCCCAGAGACAACCAGCAGGAGGTGCTGCAGGGGTGAGTCCTGCATTGCTACAGTATAAAAGATTTTTTTTTATAACTTGCATCTGTTTGACTTGTTCTGAGCTGTAGTAAAATTCTGTGCAATAGAAGCAAAACAGTAGCCTAAAATGGAAAAGTACAAAGTGTCTTAATGGGAGCAGAGAAGCTCCTGCCTTGTTTATCTGGCATAGGCTCTGTTTTTAGGGTTGCTGCTCCTCCTAAATAAAATACTTCAGCTCTTTTTTTTTCTCTATTCCATTTTATTGGGGTTTGGATCAGGCTGTAGATTCCATAGACTTCCTTGTATAAGATTGATTGAAGTCAATGAGCATTGGATCTGGCCCCTAGTGTTTGTGAAAGGTGCTGAAATAATGCTCTGGAAAACAATCCTCTGTTTACACAACAAGTGTAACATGGCTGGTATTGGTGCAAGCTTCCCTATAGTAATCTACCAGTATCCTGAACTGGAGGGATCACATGTATGGGATTGGATGGAATTTCAGGTTCTATCTTTGCTCCTTCAGTCCTTGCCCTGCCCACCAGGGTAACGGTGGTGGTTATGGTTTTGACATAAAAGGAACAATTAACCATGACAAAATGGACTGAGTTTCAATTCACTTCAAACTGATCTCGCTAGACTCGTAAGATGGTAACTGTTCATTTATTCCTAAAACAGAGGAGCCACTCCTGGGTCCACTGAACTCCTATTTCAATACAGAGCCCATAAGAGTAAGAGGGGGAAGAATAAAGAACATTGTTTGGTACACTGAGTCTTACAGCTCTTTGGTTAGAAAAGACTGCCAGTTTGTGGGCTTGGTTGTCAGTGACTGAGTTCTAGAGTTGGCCCTAAGTTTTGTGGAATCTTGTGTAACGTAAACTGTGTGGGAGCCTAGACCTCAGAAACCACTATGGGAAGAAGCTCAGCAAGTAAGAGATCCATGTGTATTGAGGCACGTCCATACAGAGGGGCTAGGAGGAGGGTGATTTGGATGTTTGGCACCCCAGAGGTGGGGCTATTTAGACCAGGATGTTCTTCATTGAAAGAGCAGGGAGGCTTAATCTTCTGTGGCAGTGGTGTGACTCAGTGGAGGTGGGCAGATCATTGATATCCTCCCCCAGAAGGCCAGCCTCGAAGAGCATTGTCTTCTCCTGTCTCTCCTTTTAATAACATATATATATATATAAGCACTTTTAAGTCTAGAAATATCAAAGTATTAATGAAGTTCTGTACAACAAGGTATCAGCTCTATTTTTCCCATCTGTAAGATGGGGATAATGAAGTGTAGCTGGACATGGCCCCCTAACCCTCCCACCCCCATTTGCTCTTTTGAATACAGTCTGCATAGTTTCCTGTTATGCTGTTACAAAACCACAAGCATCAACGGAAAGTTAGATGCTTGTGTAAAGCTGTATTGCTCTATATCACCAATTGTATTCGTGCTTATGAACATGTAATCAATCAATGTAAGGAATAAGTGAGAGAGTGTGAGTGACAGCCAATGGCAAAGCAAAGAAGCAAACATCGCCTTTTATGGAACCATGGTATTATCATGGTGAAGGTATAAATTTTGAGACAGGCCAACAATGGAATGTAACAGCTCGCTAACTCAGGACCGGACCAGAAGCAGTAGAGCCCTCCTGCAGACCGGAAGGGACTCTGGGGATTTTCGTTGTCTAGCAGTTCGATCTCTGGGCAGCTGTGGCCTGGCCAGCCTCAGTCACCGAAATCAACATCCACGCCTGCAGTCAGCCAGCATGAATGAGTTGTGTGTGTATGTGAGTGTAACTGCGCAAATAAGGGAAGCAATAAGGAAAGCAATAAGTCAACCCTCAGTATTGCTCGAGTTCACCCATTGTCTGTGGTTATTTCCTGGCTGGTTCCAGGAATGGCTAACACTAAATGGTGGAGAGTGCGGGCGGCAAAGGTTAAATTGAACTCGAGCAGTATTTGATGGACAGGCTTGGGGGTTCCCGACGGTCGGTTGCCATACAGGTAGGCTAGCGAGCCCAGGTAGTACCGACCCTCCCTCTTAGCCCCGAGTGCCCAGAAGGGTTGCTCAATGAGCCCAGGTAGTCTCGGGTATGAGGAGCAGGAGCACCATGCCAGTGTTCGGGAAGGGTAAAGGGAAGAAGGAGGAAGCAGAAAAAAAAGGGAGTGGGTCACTGTAATCTGGCCCTCCCTTTTCTTGGCATGGCTGCAGAATTTAGGCCCAGATCCCTGGAGGCCCAGGCTGATCTCGGGAGAGGACATGATCCCGGACCTGGAAAATAATTATGAGAAGTATTTAGCGTTGTATAAAACTGATAAAGGGGGTAGACCGCCGAACTGGAGGTGCTCTGCCAAGACTTAGTGGAGGCTCGCAGGGAGTGCAACCCATGGAAAGCTCAGGCTCAGACAGCCTCAGCAATTGCTGCCTCCGCTGCCGTATCCGCAGTGAAATTGGAAGATAGTCATATTAGATCCCAGAAATTGCACGAAGAAAACAGGGATCTAAAGGCACATGTTACCCTCCTTAAGGATTTGGTGGGGGGACCTGGCCCCCCATAAACAAAGGAGGGGCGGGACTAAAATATCACTTTTCTGTCTCCCCTCCTTAGGTCACTTGTAGGAGGTCTTCTGGGACTGCTGGATGCCTCAGTGCTCACCCCAGAAATCCTCCAAGTGGTGGTGTCACATGGGCCTGCCACTCCTGGGATCAATTCTGCATGGCGATTCATTTGCAAACGCAGATTTGGTCGGAGGGTCAAGTGTCCCAAATGAGCAGTGGTGCAATTCCCCTTTGGGTCTGGTAGGACCCCAATCTGGACTGGGATTTTAGTCACAGCCCCTCATGAACCTCAACGGGGCAAAGGTGTGGCTTGCTCCACTTACAAATTCAGGATGGCACCAAGGGACCTAGCTGGCTAGTCGAAAACACTTGGCCGGCGGAGGACCGGTTATGACTTCCCCCTTAGAACTCAATCCCACTGGACTCAGGCTTTGGGACACTTCACCCCCGCTGTTCACTGCTTGCAGGTTAAATTGGGGTTTTGGGTTTGTCCACCTGGCTCAGTGCTCCAGGATGCATGCTTCTCTGAGCCGGAGGGTTTCTGTGTTTTCCTACCATTGCAAAATAGAGTATCTGTTCTTAACACGGGACCTTCATCTATGTGTGTAACAACCTCACGCAAAAATGTTTCTTGCTACTGGTTGCCCTCCAGCCAAGAATGTAATTTTACCGATAACTATACTCAATGTACCCACAATGTATCTGGTGTTCTGGTCAATGGCACCTATCATAACACATGGGTGCCATCCCCACCCCAAACCATCAATGGTTTGGCTCCCACACCCGACCTGCCCATTCTCCCCCCTCCCAGAACTCCTAAACAAAAGTTCCAATGTGGCCCAACAGGCCAGAGTAGTGGCCCAGTCTGTGAGGACCACCCAAATTCGTGTTTTAGCTAAAGGCTGCCAGATTGAACAACTGGGTGGAGAAATAGTCGACCTAACCAAGCATCTCTGGTGGGACATTTTCAAGGGCTGGTCCCCCACAGCTTCGGGAATTCTAATGGTCTTAATTCACCCCATTGCCATCTTAGTGATTATTCTTGGTATACTTTTCATTGTATTTTTATACTTATGTTGTTATACCTGATTGTTGGTTCAGCGAGTCACCAAGCTCCACCAGCTGTTCTGGGGAGCTGCTGTCTGATGATCCTTATTGTTATCCATTGATCAAGGGGCAAGAAATGTAGCTGGACACATTCTCCCCCTCCCCTGCCCCCATTTGCTCTTTTGAGTACAGTCTGCATAGTTTCCTGTTATGCTGTTACAAAACCACAAGCAGCAACAGAAAGTTAGATGCTTGCGTAAACCTGTATTGCTCTATATCACCAATTGTATTCATGCTTATGAACATATAATCAATCAATGTAAGGAATGAGTGAGATAGTGTGAGTGACAGCCAATGGCGAAGCAAACATCACTTTTTATGGTACCATGGTATTATCATGGTGAAGGTATAAATTTTGAGATGGGCGGCCAGGTGAGGTTACCAACGAGGAAATGTAACAGCACGTTAACTCGACCGGACCGAAAGCAGTAGAGCCCTCCTGCAGACTGGAAGGGACTCCGGGGACTCTCATTGCCTAGCGGTTCGATCTCTGGGCAGCTGTGGCCTGGCCAGGCTCAGTCACCGAAACCAACATCCGTGCCTTCAGTCTGCCAGCATGAATGAGTTGTGTGTGTGAGTATAACTGCACAAATAAGGGAAGCAATAAGGAAAGCAATAAATTAACCCTCAGTACTGCTCGAGTTCACCCTTTGTCTGTGGTTATTTCCTGGCTGGTTCCAGGAATGGGTAACATGAAGCACAGAGCAGTAAAGAAACTTGTCCAAGATTACATAGTGAGTCAGTGGCAGTGCTGGGTTCTAAAGCCATGTCTCCTAGGTGAGATGACCATGACTCCCATCTTCAAGAGAACTCCCATTCCTCTTTCACCTTCTCCCACAGACAAATAATACAGGAGAAATGAGCATTGCACAACACTACAGAAAAAAATACAACCATTAAAGTTCTCACTAATCTATCCCTTCTGAGGAAGAATGGTCCTATGGTTAGGGCACTAGCCTAGGACTTTGGAGACCTAGATTCAATTCCCTGCTCTACTACAGACTAGCTGTGTGAACTTGGCCAAGTCATTTAGCCCTCGTTTACACTACGGAGTTAGGCCAACACAAGGAAGCTTATGCTGATGTAATTCTAAGTGTCTACACTAAAATTTTGCTCTCGCCAACATAACTCACCCATTACGCTGACTTAACTCCAATATTTACTCTGCCTCTCATGGAGGTGATGTAGTTAGGTCGATGCTGTATCAGTGTAGACACTGGTGCTTATATCTACTGTTTCTGGTTTTCAGAAGCTGTCCCACAATGCCCCACATTGACAGTTCAATTGGTGCAAGAACTCATGGTGAGAAGGCACATCACTGACACAAGGAGCAAAGTGTAGACATGCACAAGCATGCAATTAGTGCAGCTGCTGTATGCTGACATAAGTTAGGTTGACTTAATTTTGTAGTGTAGACATGCCCTTAGAGCAGTGGTGGGCAACCTTTGCCACGCAGGCCATCAGGGTAACCTGCTGATGGGCCACCAGACTGTTTTGTTTACGTTTGCATGGCCGCCCGCAGCTCCCAGTGGCTATGGTTCACCGTTCCCGGCCAATAGGAGCTGCGGGAAGCGGCGCGGGCTGCAGGGACGTGCTGGCTGTTGCTTCCCGCAGCTCCCATTGTCCGGGAACAGCAAACTGCAGCCATTGCAAGCTGCGGGTGGCCGTGCAAATGTAAACAAACGGTCTGGTGGCTCGCCAGCAGATTACCCTGATGGGCCACAGGTTGCCCACCACAGCCTTAGAGTCTCAGTTCCCCATCTATGAAATGGAGATAATAGCATTTCCCTCCCACAAGTGTGACCCAATACCCTAGTAATGGGGATCACTTAAATAACTTTGATAAATTGAATACACATCCTATCCATATATGGATGGTGGTGTGTAAAATGCCAGATTATCTATTTTTTTAATGTGTATTTATACAGTCTAGCTCCCTTCCCCCTTAGAGCTTTCTGTTCTGAACAGTTGTAGGTAAGATTCAATTCAACTTGACAAAACATGTCAGCAAGTGGAATATACCCGTGGGGAAGCAAATGTCATTTTACTAAGTGGAAAGCTGTTTTGCTGGTGAATAGAGGCTTTTAGATCCAATGAAGTTACATGACTTGCTTTATACATGTGGAGAAAAGTGATGCTTTTGAGGGACTATCCAGTGCAGACAGTTCTCTATGGAGCCCTTTGGGAGTCAACTTTCTTTGAAGGCCTGACATTATTGTCCCTCAGTGTTCGGATCTCTGATATGAAATAGTCTTTTGTGAGCATCTTGGACAGGTCTATACTCCTATTGAAACTGAGTTTGTCTTGGTATTTGAGTACTATATCTGGAAGATAAAGCATGTAGGTTGAACGATAGCATAGCCGCTAATAGCAATTCTAGCTACTATATTGATTGTGTTTGTTCCTCCCATGCCCAAATAGAGTTCATCACTACTAAAGAGAGCAATTTCTACTCACTTTGGGCACTGGCTAGAAAGTCTGGGTAGAGGGATAATTAAAATACCCATTAAGCACTTCTATCATTTTGTCTCTAAATAGGCAGAACCAGTCTGATCTTAATGGTTGAAGAGAAATAGAAATATATGTATGTGCTTTAAGAGAATGCAGCAGCCATTCAAGTCACACTTTATCACAGAAAATGGTACCACTTCAGCTTCTGTGTCACTATTTCTTGTCCAAAAGTTATGTCTTTCAGAGAACAAGTGTTTTAAATAGAGGGAACCTATAAGTTAGAATGTGCTTGTATGAAGCAAGTAGCCAAATCAGAAAGGAGTAGAGGAGAAACTCCCAGCGAAAACAAATACAGATTTCCCCCCCCCCCGTGTGAAATTTTTGTTTAAACCCTCTTTAATGTAATCTCAGATTTGGCTTTGATGGCCTAGGATGTCATTGAATATTTACATTGTAACATAAATCTACTTAGACACTAAAATATGCAGTCTTTACCAAATGTGGTTGGGTTTTGTTCCTCTACCTAAAAATAATGTGCTAGAGAAATATTCATATAAATAGGCATTTGCCTTGCAGTTTCACTACAGTACTACTACTTGTTTGTTATAGGGAGCATCTTCCCCAAATGGACATAGCTACAGTATTCCATATTCTTTTGATCATTTTCCCAGGTGCAAGTAATACAATCTTACTAGGACTCAGCTGCAGCTAAATGTTGTAATTAGCCTTGACTTTTTTTTTTATATTGTACTCCATGTAGCACTAACAAAGTCTTGGCGCTAAAAGCACTTGGATGGCTAGTGAGATTGGGTCTGACTTTTGAGGAATATTTGCTCTGTTTTCCATGGCCTATTCCTGAAAAACCCTAGTAACTCTCAATCTTCAAACCAAATGCCCCAAAATGACACAGTTGGGTACCATATGGAAGATATTTAAATTCCTAGATTAAAATTATCTGTGCTCTCGTTAGAAACTCAATGAACAGCTGTGAAAATGAAAAAACAGATGAGTAATTGGATTTACTGTCTCTGGGAATGGAAGCCAACAGACAATTTTAATTTACCAGTGCACAAGAATCCATGCATGATTTTGATTGGAAATGCAACTTAGCCAATACATGTGCATTTTAATTAGCTGACTTGATGGGTTACCTTTCCAGACTGTGTGGAGATGGGGTGAAAGGTGAGCCTGTCAGCATGCTTATGGCATATTGCTTGGAGGCAAGCTGCAGAAATATGCACTGCTGCTGTCCGTGCTCCAGAGTTCTGTGATTAAAGGCATAGAAAAGGGAAAGAGTTCTTACCTTATGCAAAGAGCTCATTTTCAAGCAGCCAGGACTCTGCAAGAGTACTAATTGCATCTGGCTTCCCTCCTGTGGGGACTCTGGAGCAAGACACAGCACAGTCTGAGAACTCTATGCTGAGATGGCACATTGTTTAGCAGCAGAACTGAGTGGGCTCCAGTGGGGCCTCTACCTACCCAGCACCATATAACGCAGATTCATTAAACGGGGTTAGGTGATTGGTGCCTACAAATGGAACCTGGCAAGCAGCTTCCTTGGGACTGGAGACAGACCTGCCAAGAGACTTGAACTGCTGCTGATCGCTGATCCAAACTGTGGGTGAAGTTTGACAGATGGGTGAGGTGGCCAATGGACTATTACCTGCCAAAATTACTGGAAGGGAGAATTTGCATATCTGTTTTGTTCCAGCGTTTTCCCAGGTTTGACTGTGTTCCTTTTTCCATAATACAGACTGCTTTATCTGTCCACAATCTGAATAATTGTATGTCAGACATTCACCCTGTTAGTCACCCAGGGAGGGCGTATTGGTTTTCCCAGGAGTCTGGGTAATAGCTTAAGCTGGGTTAGCTACTTATCAAGAGTCATATTGAATTTGTCCCTTTCTGCTGCCATTAACCACATGACAGAAGGGCTAGCTACCTGTGGGAGAAAGTGGAGAGGAGGTGAGACACTTCTCTATGTGGCAGTAAACAAGGAGTTGTTTACTGAAAACTAAGCCCATCTATAGTTGAAAGGAATTTTTTAGAACTCACTTGAAAGGAGACTGTTACCCAACAGAAGAAAACTAATGTACTGCTCCTTGGGCGAGAGCTGTCCACATAGAATTGTGAAGTCAAAAGTGACATACAAAACAATGAATGAATGATTAAATTCTGTGGAAATGGAGTCTACTTGTATTAATCTGTTAAATCAAGAATATGTTCAAAAGTGTGTTGGATCAGAGAGCTTCTGAGTTTAAAACTTGTATTAATTACAATTATTGTATTATGGGATATGCTGTGTCTCCTTTACACACCTCCATTGAGGATTGCAAGAGGAACACACACAACCACAGAAGGAAGAAGTAACCCCTTTTTTCAATGACACAAAAGATGTGCCCAAACTAAAACTTTAGGTCAGGACACTCCCAGCCTGAGGAACTTCAGATCAAAGCCAACTTTATAAAAATGGGAGTGAGCTTCAAAGGGCAGACTCAAACACCCCATGAACTCTGAGAAAGGCATAACTATGCATGAACCTATCTCTGCTAGAACATAAGTATTTGTATCCCTTCTTAAATGAATTAACAGTAAATGTCTTCAATGGAAATTATTAAAGCTACACTTTAGCTACTTGTCTCAAAAGGCAAAAGGTGGCAGTTGGAGACGACGCTGCATACAAAGGCCCATTGACCCACTGACTTCTAGACTGAAGTAACTAATTTACATGGTTCAACAGATATTAAAGTAGCTGGTCTTTTGGGGAAGAAACAAAAGATAAATAAACAATTGTAGTCTTCAGTCTGGTTATTCCTGGCAAACTTTTTGATACAATGTCACAGTGATGAAGGATTGCAGTTGCACAACAACATTGTACACAACATCACTCTATATGTGATCTGTTTCTGTCTGCTGGCTAATAAAACTCCTCAAATCCTTGTGTGAAATTAGTTCACAAAAGGGTGTTTATCTGACCAATGAGAGAGAATAAATTAACTACAAAAAACACTTCCATAAAATGCTCAGTGTTGCAAAAAAAACCTAAGCATTTTATGGAAGTGTTTTCTGCAGCTGTAAGTTTGGGCTGTTCATGAAAGTCTATTTACATTAGAATAAAGTTGTTATAGTTTACTTAAAACTTAGTGTTTTAGTAGAGTTAAACTAATAGCCAATGTCTGTTTTTGTTCAAAAAATGTGAAATGGGCTAAACCATCAGCATGATTGAAAATTTTATTACCTCGCTCTTTAAGATTGGATCTCACTTTGAATGTTTTCACTGAAACAGAAATAAAATAAGCAATATACTTTTTTTTCACTGTCAAAATAGTGAAACTTTTTTTACTTGGGTCAGGAAAACACTTGCCTTGCCTGGGAGTTGTAAATACAATGAATAAGCGATGAGATTGCTTTGCCATAAATTTCTGTCAGCCAGGCAAAGGATTTCTGCTTTTAAAAAATGGGACACTCCATCTTCATAAAAATAAATAAAGGTACCTAAGCCAGGCTAAATTGCAACTTTAGGGGAAAACCAGGGTCTTGGACAACAACACCTTCAATCTGAACTTGGCTCCAGCTCCAAATTTTGCATATGGCTCCTGGCTCTTTTAAAATAATGCATAAACAATAACCCTGTATAACTTGAGATGTTCAAAATCCAGATCTAAAGCTTGTGGCTTGAATTCCTCTCAAAAGGAAACTACCACTGTACTGACAGTGGGTCAGATTCTCAGTTGGTATAAAAAAGTATAGTTTCACTAGAACTATGCAAACTTACACCAGCTAAGGACCTAGCCAAAGCTTTCAACGCCTAATGGTCTTAGAGGACTAAAAGTTTGATTACTATAGGTGAAGTTGATAGGTCAGATCTCAAATCTCAAAATTGTGGTGTCGGTCTATAGTAGGGTTACCATATTTCAGCAAGCAAAAAAGAGGACGGGAGGAGCCCCGCCCTAGCCCCGCCCC
>NW_020664439.1:13738029-13804866 GCF_002925995.2 Terrapene triunguis
TCACCCTCTCCTGCACCCCAACACTCTGCCCCAGCCTGGAGCCCCCTCCTGCACCTAAACTCCCTCCCAGAAAGAAACTAATATAAAAGCTGTTCTAAGGTAAGAAATAGGCTATTTTGAATTAATTTAACTATAGTCTACATGTTTGAAGACTGAAATGTAACCACAGAACGGCTTTATGTTAATTAAAAGGCAAGTTTAGTATGGTGTTAATAGCCTTGATGCCATAATTGTGATAATTTTGTTTTAAATTAGGAAAAAGACTTGTATACAGGGGCCCCTGTATACACAATCTAATAGCCCTGGGCCCACATGAGAGTTAATCCAGCCCTGCTCTGGCAGGCATTCAACTGAAGAATAGAGCACATGGGAAATTTAAGAGCAAGGAGGGCAAAGGTAGTTTTAAGCTTATTTTTTGTTTGAGAGCTGGGTGGGGAAGGAGGAGAGCCCTGCAAACCTGGAGAGGCTCCTACACCAGGTCCAGTCATGAGGAGTGTGCCAGTGGTCAGCCCACTCTTCTACATAATCTCAGGCTACGTCTTCACTACGGGGGGGGGTCGATTTAAGATACGCAAATTCAGCTACGCGAATAGCGTAGCTGAATTCGACGTATCGCAGCCGACTTACCCCGCTGTAGGGACGGTGGCAAAATCGACCTCTGCGGCTTCCCGTCGACGGCGCTTACTCCCACCTTCGCTGGTGGAGTAAGAGCGTTGATTCGGGGATCGATTGTTGCGTCCCAACGGGACGCGATAAATCGATCCCCGAGAGGTCGATTTCTACCCACCGATTCAGGCGGGTAGTGTAGACCTAGCCTGAAACTGTGCAGAGAATCTGAATGAGCATGGAGCCTAAACTATCTTTCTCCTTTTGAAGGCTGTCCATCCAAATCTGGGGTGAAGTTCCTGCCTGTGCTGTACTGGAACTGGAAAAATGGACTGTCCCATAAGCAACACTAGTCTCTTCCCTTTATCATCCATGGGACATTGGTGAAACATAGTGTGGCATATCCACTCACACCCTCCCAGTTCTGGCCATAATCCTTGGACAGCTCTGGAGCCTGAAGTCCTGTATTAATCCAATGGGGTTTCTTTCCTCACCACTAAATTTCTGCCTCGTGCACATGCAATCATGCATACACATGCACAAACTTCTGAAACTGAAATACAGTGGAAGATAAATGATCATTACTGACTAAACACTAGTGGTTCAAAAGCACATTCTCAATGCCATGAAGCAATCAGTGTTTCTAACTTAGCTGCTTAAAAATTAATGAAGAGATTCTGACTTTATTTAAAAAAATAAATCTTTCAAGTGAAACATCTCAGACAATAAAATGAATGCTCTAATATTTTGGCTGGCATCAACTATAATTGGATACTTAAGGCAAAAATCCTTGTAAAAGATCATATTTCCACTTTGCGTCTTAATTTTTCCTGAGCTATTAAATACATTGTTTGTTTGAGAGCAGATCCGTGAAAGATCTCCGGTTCAGGCTGGTGTTGCCTTTGAATTGTGTATTTGTATGTTCTGAATTCCCTGATCACAGAACTACTACAGAATCTATTAACTTTGAGCCAAATTCTAGTGCCATTGAAGTTCATGCAAAGACTCCCCTTGACTTTAATGAGATGAAGGCTTTGATTAAGGATTTCCACCACTGGTGGCCAGCCGCTCCCTGGTGGAGCTGCACCAATGCAAGCCAGTAGTGTAGAAGGGCGAAGCTGCTACCCCTACTTGAAACCAGGATAAATTGCACCTGTTCAAAATAGCAGCTTTGCCTTTCTCCACTGGCCAGTTATAGCTGTAACTGAGGCAAATCCTGAGTGTAATTAAGCCCAAGGACTTGATCCATTGGGATAGGTGCTTGAAACAAAGGACAGCACAGCTGGCCATCGTTATTCAGTACAATCTCATACTGTATAAGGTCTCACGGTGATCTTCCAAACATCTGATAGAATTAGAGCTAAATGAAGAAGAAGAATAGCAGACAGAGGGAAGTAAAGATATTCAGGCAAGGGAATTTTTTTCTGCTAAGATTGGAGAGAGTGAAAATCAAGACAGAGGAGGCTGTTCCTGAATGTGGGAGTAACAGAAGAGAAGTTTATTGGATCAGCAGTGGCCCTCCTGTGTGTAGGAATAGAGAGAGCCACTGCTAGAAAGGACAGTGAGTGAGAATGAGAGCTGGACAAGAATTTTGTCCTAACCTGTCTAACCTTGGGAAGCCCTTGGAACGTGTAACTTTCCTGAGCAAATCTCCTCTAGTGGAACATTTTCCTAGGAGGTCAACTGAAGAGCACAAATGACTAGAATAGTACTGTAAAAGGGAAGCTTTTAATGGTCAAAACATTACATTCCACTAGCTAATATGCTTCTGTCTGAGCAATAAGATTTCTCAACTGGGATGCCTCTTTGATCTCTAATCTGTCTGCGACATCTATTTTATAGTTTGTTACTTTTAAAGTCTGATTTAAAAACCATTCAGAAAGGAAAGTTTAAAATTAAATAGTTTAAAGCTTCATACTGATCTAAACCGCTAAAGGATTTTGAGATTGCAAACAAGCAATTTATCCAGCCTGTTGTTAATTTTACATGAAGCATTTTTTCAGCACTTTATTGCTTAGCAAGTGGAATTGGGGGAAATTCTTTAATCAAAACTCTTAGCAAAAATCCACATTAATCTTCTGATACATTGGTTTTTTGGGGGGGGGGGGGGGGGGGGGGGGAGGAGAAATTCTGAAAAATCCTGGAACTGACATGGCTACAACTACATTGCATACAATGTTTCATTTTGACATTTTCAAAATTAAGCATTTTGTTTTTTATTTGAAATGACTAGAAATGTCCTTTATTTTATATATTTTTTAAACTTTAATGATCAATTGAAACAATATTTTGCTTTGGGTCAAATGAAACCCTTTGACTAGTGGGTTTTTTTTTTTTTTTAAATCTTGCAATTGCCAGCAAATTGAAATCTGTTATACACCCAGTTCCGTTTGCAAGTTTAGACACACTATGGCGTGATTCTGAATAATCCTATTCTGAGCTGATGGGCAATTCATGTAAGTAAAGTAACTTGTCTAAATGTTTTCAGGATTGATCTCTTAGATCCTAAACCTGCACTGCTGATGTGAATGAGAATTTTTGCCATCAAATGAGGGTAGGTGTAGCGGGGCGGCCTGGCTCCCAGGCGCCCCAGTGAGGGATGAGCCAGAACAGCTGCCAGAGTGGGCGGAGCCACCGCCGCCTGTCCCCGCCCCCCCGGAAGTCAAGGGGCGGGACAGGAAGTATAAAGGCCAAGCCACAGCGCTCAGTAGCTGGCCGGCAGCGGGAGAGGACAGACGCTGGTGCCCGAGCTCCCGCGGGCCTGAGCCTGCCGAGAGCCCGGTATCCTGAGGAGCGGCCTGAGCTTCCCCCCACCGAGGGTCCGGTGGAAGTGACAAACCTACCTGGCGCTTGGGGCCTGGAGGAGCCCATGGTCTGGGACCCGGCAGACGAGATTCAGGATGAACAGGTACCCATGGAGGAGGAGATGGGAAGTGGCCCAGGGATAGCAGACCCCGAACCCATGTCAGTGTGTTGCGGTCAGGATCCCCACAGACCCCGCGGCAGACGGACTGCTGCGGATAGGGCCTCGGGCTGGAACACAGTGGAGTGGGTGGGCCTGTGTTCCCCCCTGCCACCCCCCCGCCGGGTGGCAGTCTCTCCTCCTCCTTGCCTAAGGGCCTGGGCTATCACAAACTGACCCAGCCCCTGCTTGAGGGCCTGGCCTCTGACAGACTATTTGTTTGCTGCCCCGCCCTGATCTAGGGCCTGGGCCATCTCAAACTGACCCAGCCCCTGCTTGAGGGCCTGGCCTCTGACAGACTATTTGGTTGCTGCCCCGCCCTGCTCTAGGGCCTGGGCTGCTATAGACTTTAGCTCACTCCCTGCACAAGGGCCTGAGCTTTGAACCGTTACTTGTGTGCTCACTCCCTGCCCAAGGGCCTGAGCTTTGAACCGTTACTTGTGTGCTCACTCCCTGCACAAGGGCCTGAGCCTTAAACTGTTATTGACTTTGTAGCGGGGCGGCCTGGCTCCCAGGCGTCCCTGTGAGGGACGAGCCCCACCTCAGAACGTCTACACGTGGTGCCTTCTCTGAGGAGATCCGCCCAGGATGTGGGCGCGAACTCTCGACTCCGGGGAGAGAGGGGCCGGGGGAGAAAGATCCCCCTCCCGAGAGATGGATCTGTCCCAGCTCTTGGCCCTGGTGACGGAAACCCAGGAGCGGCAGCAGGCGGCCCAGTTGCAACAGCAAAAGGAGCAGCAGGCCGCACAGCTGCAGCAGCAGCAGCAGCTCGTGGAGCAGCTGGGAACACAACGGAACCAGCTCGTCCAAGACCTAGTCACCCAGCAGCAGGACTTCCAGCGGCAATGTCTCCAGCAGCTCGCAGCAGCGCTGGCCCGACCCGGAGAGGCACAGCCGGGGGCGCAGCCGGGACCACACGGTCCAGCCCCCCCGATCCGGCTGACGAAAATGGTACCTGGCGATGACCCTGAAGCCTTTCTCGTCACCTTCGAGCGGGTGGCCGTCATCGCCGGCTGGGCCCCGGAGCTATGGGCTTCCATCTTGGCCCCGTACCTGACTGGGACTGCACAGACAGTCTATCGAGGCCTGTCGGTGGAAGCAGCCCAAGATTACAGCCAAGTAAAGGCTGCCATTCTGGACGCCCTGGATGTGAGTCCCGAGACTTTCCGCCAGCGGTTTAGGAGTCTGACCTACCCCACGGGGGCCCGGCCTCGGCGGGTGGCCCAGGAACTCCGGGAAACCTGCAAGCGGTGGTTGCAGCCTGAGAGCCGAACGTCGGAAGAGGTAATGGAGCAGGTGCTGCTAGAGCAGTTCACCCACGTTCTTCCCCCACGGGGACGGGCCTGGGTCCTCCGCCACCGGCCAGCGACCTGGCCACCGCCGTGTCACTAATGGAGGACTTCCTCGCGGCTGAAACGCCGATAGGCCCGGAACTCCGAGTAGCCCCACCAGGGGCGGAGCGCCCTAACCCCAGGAAGAAAGGGGCGCCCGCTCGAGCGGATTCACGGGTTTCCTCCCGGGAAACCGAAGATTGGACCCGTGCCCCGGTGGCACCCGGGCGACCCGCTCGGATCCCGATCCCCACAGGGCGAAGAGACCACCGAAGTCCGCCTGGAACCCACCCTGGGACTCGGCTCCGGACGGGCCGGGCAACCCTGGGGCCCTGTTTCTCCTGCGGGGAGTACGGCCATCTCCAGCGAGATTGCCCAGGGCTGGAGTGTACCTTTGGTCAGGTCTGTGCAGGGGAGGCTCGTGCCCGTCCTTCCCAAGCGGCTAAGATCACCGTGCTGGTGGTCATTGGGGGATACCCGACGGTGGCCCTCCTCGACTCGGGCTGCGGACAGATGCTAGTCCGCCGACACTTCGGTCCCCCGGCGGACGCCCGACTGGGTGAAATTCGCCTGCAGTGCATCCATGGGGACATACGGCCCTACCGGAGTACCCGGGCCCAACTGACGATTGAGGGGGTCACCCGATCAATGGTGGTGGGACTTGCTCCGCTACTGGCATACCCCGTGATCCTGGGTCGGGACTGGCCGGAGTTTCCAGCAATCCTCCGCCGCCACGCAGAAGACGACCCACGGGCCATGCCAGCCTTAGAAGGGGAGGCTCCCAAGAGCGAAGGAGAGGAGAGAAGCCCCCGAGACAACCAGCTCGGCGGGAGAACCAGAGAACGCTCCCCCAGGGGTGGGGGAGGATCCCTCGCCCACCACGGACTTTTGCCAGGATCAACGGGCCGACCCCACACTTCAGCGGGTATACGAACAATTGGCCGTGACGGACGGGACTGTCCTCGACCCCGGTCGAGTGGCCCAGTGGCCACACTTTGAGTTGCGGCAGGAGCGTCTGTATCGGGTCGAACGGGACCCACACACGGGGGAGACCCGGACCCAACTGCTCTTTCCCCGCTGTCATCGACAGTCCGTCATGAAGTTGGCCCACGTCGTCCCCACGGCTGGACACCTCGGTCACGAGAAGACCCTGGCCCGGATTTTGGGACGCTTCTTCTGGCCGGGGGTGTACCAGAAGGTAAAGGATTACTGTAATTCCTGCCTGGGCTGCCAGTTGGCCGCCCCGGCATGGACTCCCAAGGCCCCGTTGATCCCGATGCCCCTAATTGAGACCCCCTTCGAGCGCGTGGCCATGGACCTGGTGGGGCCTCTTCCCAAGAGCAGTGCGGGGTTTCAATACATCTTAGTGATGTTAGACTATGCTACCCGGTTCCCAGAGGCAATTCCCCTCCGGAACATTACAGCCCGCACCATTGCCGATGAGCTGGTGAAGGTTTTTGCCCGCATCGGCCTACCCCGTGAGATCCTTACGGATCAAGGGACAAACTTTACTTCACGGTTGCTCCGGCAGGTGTGTGAGCTGCTGGGGGTCAAGCAACTGCGAACGTCAGTCTATCATCCCCAGATGGACGGGCTGGTCGAGAGGTTTAACCGGACCCTAAAAGACATGCTCCGTAAGTTTCCCCCCGGAGGACCTTCGCCGATGGGACCAGCTACTCCCACCCTTGCTCCTGGCGGTCCGAGAGGTCCCCCAGTCGTCGACGAACTTCTCGTCGCTCGAACTGCTGTACGGCCGTCGACCACGAGGCCTATTGGACCTAATGAGGGAAACTTGGGAGCAAACCCCCTCACCGGCCCAGGGCCTCTTAAAGTACGTGATCCAGCTCCAGGAGCATCTTAAGCAGGCTGGAGACCGGGCCCGAGAGAATTTTGAAAGCCGCCCAGGAGGCGCAAGCCCAGGCCTACAACCGGGACGCCCAAACACGGGACTTTTTACCCGGAGACCGGGTATTACTCCTTCTCCTCTCCAGTGAGTCGAAGATTCTGGCTCACTGGCAAGGGCCGTATGAGGTGGTCCGGAAGGTGGGCCCGGTTACATATGAGATCGACCAGCCCGATCGGAAGAAGAGGATACAGCGGTACCACGTCAACCTGCTCAAGCCCTGGCGGGAACGGGAAGGGCTTTTGATTAACCCCTACCCACCAGAACCTGAGCTAGGGCCCCAGATAGCCCATACCCAGGACCCTGAGGAACCCCAACTTGGGGAGACCCTAACGGAGGACCAACTCAAGCAAACCCGGTGCCTCCTACGAGCCTTCCGTCACACCTTCACGGCCCAACCGGGAGCCACCACCCTGGTGTACCATAGGATCCAAACGGAGCCGGAGATGATGATTCGCGGCGCGACCAGGCCCTTGCCATATCACCGGAGATGCGTCGTGGATGAGGAGGTACGGGCGATGCTGGACCTGGGGGTGATTGAACCCTCGCACAACGAGTGGCGAAGCCCAGTCGTGCTGGTACCAAAGCCCAATGGCTCCCAACGGTTCTGCATCGACTTTAGGCGCGTGAATGCCATCTCCAAGTTCGATGTCTACCCCATGCCCCGGATAGACGAGCTGTTGGCCCGGTTATAGATTCATAGATTCATAGATTCTAGGACTGGAAGGGACCTCGAGAGGTCATCGAGTCCAGTCCCCTGCCCGCATGGCAGGACCAAATACTGTCTAGACCATCCCTGATAGACATTTATCTAACCTACTCTTAAATATCTCCAGAAAGGAGCTCATTACATCACAACCCTTGATCTTAGCAAGGGGTATTGGCAAATCCCCCTGGACCCTACTTCCAGGGAGAAAACTGCGTTCACCACCCCTACGGGCCTATATCAGTTTACCCGAATGCCCTTCGGCCTCCACGGGGCCCCGGCCACGTTTCAGCGCCTGATGGACCGCCTCCTCCAACCCCACCAAGACTACGTGACGGCCTATTTGGATGACGTGGTCATTTACAGTCCGCAGTGGGAGAACCATCTAGAAAGGGTCGTGGCCAACCCGAAGAAGTGCTGCATCGGCCGACAAGAAACTAAGTATCTGGGGTACGCTATTGGACACGGACAGGTAAAACCGCTGGTGGACAAGGTGCAGACCATTGCGACCTGCCCCCCGCCCGCCACGAAACGGCAGGTACGCCAGTTTCTGGGGCTGGCGGGGTATTATCGACGCTTCATCCCCCAATTTGCGGCAATTGCAGCCCCCTTAACGGGGCTCTTGACGAAGGAAAGCCCCCAGCAAGTGGTCTGGACCCACAAGTGTGACGAGGCCTTTCAAACCCTCAAAACAAGCCTCTGCCAAAAGCCAGTCTTATATAGCCCCGATTTTAACCAGGCCTTTGTCCTGCAAACCGACGCTTCGGAGGTGGGACTCAGGGCGGTCCTCTCCCAAGAGGTCGGCGGGGAAGAGCATCCGGTCCTCTACATCAGTCGGAAGCTGTTCCCCCAAGAGAAGAACTATGCGGTGGTGGAAAAGGAAGCCCTAGCCGCGAAGTGGGCTTGTGATGCCCTGCGCTACTACCTCCTAGGAACCCCTTTCATCTTGGTCACCGACCACTCTGCTCTTCAGTGGTTGGCTCGCATGAAGGACCATAATATGCGGCTGCAGCGGTGGTACTTGGCGCTGCAACCTTATGCCTTCACCATTCGCCATCGGGCCAGGAAAGACCACGCGAACGCCGACTTCCTTTCCCGCCTAGGGAGTATGGAAGGGTCTGGCCCTGGTACCTGGGTGCCAGCCTTGAGGGGGGGGCCGTGTAGCGGGGCGGCCTGGCTCCCAGGCGCCCCGGCTCCCAGGCGCCCCAGTGAGGGACGAGCCAGAACAGCCGCCAGAGTGGGCGGAGCCGCCACCGCCTGTCCCCGCCCCCCGGAAGTCAAGGGGCGGGACAGGAAGTATAAAGGCCAAGCCACAGCGCTCAGTAGCTGGCCGGCAGCAGGAGAGGACAGACGCTGGTGCCCGAGCTCCTGCGGGCCTGAGCCTGCCGAGAGCCCGGTATCCTGAGGAGCGGCCTGAGCTTCCCCCCCACCGAGGGTCCGGTGGAAGCGACAAACCTACCCGGCGCTCGGGGCCCGGAGGAGCCCATGGTCTGGGACCCGGCAGACGAGATTCAGGATGAACAGGTACCCATGGAGGAGGAGATGGGAAGTGGCCCGGGGATCGCAGACCCCGAACCCATGTCAGTGTGTTGCGGTCAGGATCCCCACTGACCCCGCGGCAGACGGACTGCTGCGGATAGGGCCCCGGGCTGGAACACAGTGGAGTGGGTGGGCCTGTGTTCCCCCCTGCCACCCCACGCCGGGTGGCAGTCTCTCCTCCTCCTTGCCTAAGGGCCTAGGCTATCACAAACTGACCCAGCCCCTGCTTGAGGGCCTGGGCCTCTGACAGACTATTTGTTTGCTGTCCCGCCCTGATCTAGGGCCTGGGCCATCTCAAACTGACCCAGCCCTGCTACAAGGCCTGGGCCACGGATTGACTATTTGTTTGCTGCCCCGCCCTACTCTGGGGCCTGGGCTGCTATAGACTTTAGCTCACTCCCTGCACAAGGGCCTGAGCTTTGAACCGTTACTTGTGCGCTCACTCCCTGCCCAAGGGCCTGAGCTTTGAACCGTTACTTGTGTGCTCACTCCCTGCACAAGGGCCTGAGCTTTGAACCGTTACTTGTGCGCTCACTCCCTGCACAAGGGCCTGAGCTCTAAACTGTTACTTGTGCGCTCACTCCCTGCCCAAGGGCCTGAGCCTTAAACTGTTACTGACTTTGTAGTGGGGCGGCCTGGCTCCCAGGCGCCCCTGTGAGGGACGAGCCCCACCTCAGAACGTCTACACGAGGTATAAACCCTTAGCTTTATATAATGCAAAACTCCTTCCAAATAGTAGTTCATATCAAAATGGGAATTTCAACCACACATTTATGTAGTTAACATTCTCTGCTTATTTATATACTGTTGAATCAATGGATAGCTATATTCAGGACACTATTTGTCACCAAAATCAGCATTTTCTAATAGTTACCATGCAGTGGTGTCTGAAATCTGAATTTCCTGTATGTTGACTAGGAAACAACGGTGAGGTATTGTGACAGAATGTACCCCGTGTTCACACCTTGCATACAATTATGTTTGTACAAAGTATGCCTTGTAAGGTATCATCTGAAAACTCATAACTGATCACATACAATACTGCAATGTGCATTTTGCCATGATATTATTGAAGTTATAAACATAAGCTGAGATCATGACTAAAAGTGTATTTTCCAGAGAAGTCTGGGAAATGGCCAAACCAGTCCCTGAGAGACAAAGGGCAAGCTGATGCCTCAGCCAGGTGTAAACAAAGACTGATGGACCATTACCTACTAAGTTGCCATTCTTTGGCAGGAAAGGGGAAAGCAGCAAGAATCTACATCTTAGCAAAGAAACGGTGTGGAGTTTCCTTCCATACAGACTGCCTGCTGCCTTTCTCCCAGCTGAAAATGTTTTTCAAGAGGGAGACTGAAACTAAAAAGCAGGGGCAAACACTCCAAAATACTTTTTTCTCTCTTTCCCCTTCCCATGCCCAGAAATCCTAGGGGGTTTTCCTAGAAAGCCTAGAAGTTAGGGGTCTATTATAGGAGTGAGCAGATGAGGTTCTGTGGCCTGCAATGTGCAGGCCAGGCCAATGAGGGCTGCGGGAAGCGGCGCAGGCCGAGGGATGTGCTGGCCACCGCTTCCCGCAGCCCACATTGGCCTGGAACGGCGAACCGTGGCCAGTGGGAGCTGCGATCGGCCAAACCTGTGGGTGCTGCAGGTAAACAAACCGTCCCGGCCAGCCAGCAGATTTCCCTGATGGGCCGCGTGCCAAAGGTTGCCGATCCCTGGTTTAAATTGAAAAGTCTGAGAAATTTCCATTTGGGTTGGCAAATTATGTGCATATTATTCCCTCCAAGGACTAATGGGCTTAACATATTTGGGCTGGCAAATACAGGAAATCTGGGACGAGGAGTGTATTGGGGTCACCCTGTGGTAATTTTTAAGGCTGGTAAGAGCCAAGAGACATAGCTGGGAGTGATTTACATGCCTGAGGCTGTTTGTGAGCAGTCCAGGTTAAAGGCTACAGAAGCCAGGCAGCATAAAGGGCATCAAGTTTCAGGATAGGGGTGACACAGCTATTTATTGGTCTGGATTGTACTCTGGTATGTCACAGGTATCTGTTGGCAAAGGCTGACTATTAAATTGTGACCACTTTAACTGTAGTTATACAGTAAATATTAATTTGGAAGCTTGAGGTAGGAGACCTAGATCAAATAGTCCACCTACTTGACAATGCAAGATAGTCAGTAGCTAAAGGAGCTAAGCAAAAGTTAGCAATTTAACTGCTATAAATCCCTATTTTCAGACTCATTCTAGAAGGCTACTCAAAACCAATATTGCTCTAGAAATCTATTTATCTTGCAGGTACCTTCACCAAAATGTCTCCCAGGCTATAGTACTTTCTCCATTCATGCATGCAAATCTGATAATATTAATGGAAGTTACTGTACACTTGGACAATTGAGTTGAGAACAATAGTCTTTCAAATTTGTTTTCTCTACCCTGGATCATAATTAATAATCCTATATTGCATCTAAACACGTCTCAGTTGACATCCCATCTCTTAGGCTAGGTCTACACTACCCGCCTGAATCGGCGGGTAGAAATCGACCTCTCGGGGATCGAATTATCGCGTCTCGTCGGGATGTGACAATCGATCCCCGAATCGACGCTCTTACTCCACCAGCGGAGGTGGGAGTAAGCGCCGTCGACGGGAAGCCGCGGAGGTCGATTTTGCCGCCGTCTTTACAGCGGGGTAAGTCGGCTGCGATACGTCGAATTCAGCTACGCTATTCACGTAGCTGAATTTGCGTATCTTAAATCGACCCCCCCCGTAGTGAAGACCTGCCCTTAGAAGATTGGTGTGTATAGGGCCCAATCCTGCTAACTGTTACTTGTCTAAGTAGTCTCATTGTATTCAGCAGGGCTAATCATGCAAGTGAGGATTTACAGTGTCAGGCCCTTAAACAGGAAATCAGCCACAAATGAACTAGTAATACTTATCTACCCCACCGGGGAATCCTTAAATGTAATGTTTGTAAAGTTTGTTCATTTTGGGATGAAAAGTAGGTCTTGTTATAATTCTTTGAACTATATGTATCTTCCAGATAGCTGAAATGGGGAACAGGAGGTGGTCACTTGTCTCAGCCACTGTCAGATGTGCACCTGGATCCCAGAAATCATGCTTTCCAGGCCCCTGCTCAAACTACTGAACACTCTCCTATGTGATGTAATAGGACAACATTTTCATATGGTATAAATACAGCATTTCTTTCCCTTTCAGCCTACTGTACTGCTCACCATGTGTGGGTTGTTTTTTTTTTTTTTTTTTTTTTTTTATTTTAACACATTCTTTCCTTCTTGTCAACAAATAAAACTTTGTGGATGTTCCACATGAGAACTTGTATGTGATCCTTTTGATGTGATCAGAAGTCTGCTTTCCCATGCCTAGTCATGTATTTCCTATGTAAATAGCTCAGATGGCTCACAAATGGCTTATGAAATCCAGTAGTAAAATTTTGGCAAAGGGAGAGCACTTTGTTACCAAAAAATGTTTTCCCATCGTATCCATTTGACACAATCTCTGAAGCAAAAGCTCAAATGTAATACACCCCCCGCCCCCGCAAATACACTTACTTTAAAATGAGACATCACCTACAATAAAACAAAATGTAGCAAATTTCATTCTAGCCAAGACTTCTCCTTCTTTGGCTCAATGTGTATTCAGTTCACTTTAGAGCTAAAGGCTTGAGGGGGCTCATGGAAAGGGGCTCTAGTTAATCTGCAGGATTTGTACTAGTGTGTGTACTGTGGCCTTGATACAGGACTCTTTCCTTGGGCAAAACTCCTCTTGATCTGAGTAAGAAAAGTGTGATTGGGTCCAATCTCAATTTCTGCAATGCCAATGTCTTCTCTGACCATCTTAAACTTCTGTAGTAGAACTGCACTGACACAACCTTTGGCTTTCATAGGTTCCTGCTACTTTGTGCTATGGAAACTGGAATAGAAGGAAAGGAAATAAGGTTAGAATATAGCTTAAACAAAACCCCATAAACCAAAATCCCTGCTGATTGAGAAAGGTTAAGTTTTTAGACACAGACAAAACTTAAGATTCTCTCAGGAAAGAGATTGATCTGGACCAGAACCCCGAAACAAGCACACCTGAATGTGTGGAGGGTAGGTTCAGAATTTGACTCCAGAGTGAATATGGTGGATGGCCCCTCCATCAGCAATGTACCAATCCAAACAGTTTTGAACTTCAGGAGTATTTGAGATGTGGATCCAGACATGACTTCTTCCAGCATGAGGCCATCTCTGGGCTATATTTTTGGATCATTTAATCCAATTCAATTCCCCCCTCCCCCTGACCAACCCTCTAGATATGAAACAGGAGGAAAAATAGAATACGAGCTCTTGCTTGCTTTCTCTTCTTGTGGGACTGAACTTGCCAGATGCGTTAGTGGAGACACAGCAGCATCTCCCAGGTCAACTCTGTAGACTGCAGGATTGGGCCCATACACCAATATGCCAATTACATCTAGGACTTTGAAGGTTCAAGCTTATACCTGTGTGGAATTATACTAAACCAGAACAGTAGCATTTTATGCCCATTTTGCACAGATGCAAATTATAGGAAGTGCAAGACCGTGGAAAGCTTGGATGCTGCATCTTTTCCCTGTCCTAGCTAAACTTCATACATGGAATGTGATTAGGTAGAATGGCAGAGACCTGCTTCAAGGGAGTGGGTTGGCCGGCTCTCCCATTCCGAGGATGTTGCAAGCGCTTAACCAAATGACCCCAAACTTGCACCATTAATTGAACCCCGTCCCATCTATCGGCATAGCAATCTTCAGGCCAATGTGACTGCACATGTGGACTTTGGAGAACTCTGGAAAATTGCCCTCTTTAAACAGATAAGTTGAGAGTTGAGCTAACTCCTGCTGCTCTATAATAGTGAATATTAGAACTCTGTAAACTAAATAAAGGAGAAACTTCATCCCTATGCTGCTATCTTAAATACCTCACTGAAGAGGGAACTCTGTATTGCACTGCTTTTCTGTATCTGCTCTCACAAGTTAGTTATCTTTTGAAAAGGAGTTTGGGGAAGAGGGAACCAGTTAGATGATTTTTCTCATGGTGGATCCATACAACTAAAGATTAATTTCACAATGACTCCTTGAGGAACAGATGAGATGCAAACAACTTGTGGGGGTTTGCATCTCATCTATTCAATCTTAAATAGTAAAATGGGAACAGCAAATCTGTGCACTCAGTCCTACTTCTTAGTCAAACACAGACTGATTCTCAGACCCCAACTAAATCATGTTGAGAATAACTCACTGACTCAGGCTGGATCACTTCTGAATGCAATATCTCGTGGTTTTTATTCATGTCCTACTTTCCCCCAATTTTGTAGCACACAGGCACAGAAATCAGACCAAGCTACTTAAAGTCACACACTCAGTGGCTCATTTTAAATAGGATCCCAGGAGGATACTTCTGTTTCCCAGACTTCTGTAACCTCTAGACCACAGTGCCTCCCTAGTACACAATGAAATGAATTCAGTCTGAACATTCAATTAGAGCTCTGGCAGTGGAGTAAGCTCCCTTGGCTCCCATATTTACTGTGACTCAAACTTTTTTGGGGAATTTCTCATGGTGGTTTCTCTTTTCGCAGAACAACACTCCTAACCTGGGGAGGGTTTGCAAGCAATCTTCAAGGGCCTTATTTGAGTTTCTGACAAGCAGCTCACTGCAACTCTGTTGGCTCTCATTTGAGCTACCTAACTAAGCAAAACATCATTTTGTATTGGGCAAGGGAGACTTGAATGAGTGTTTAATCAGTTCAGTTTTGCTGCATTGATCAGTCACACAGCAAAAAAGAACATGAGCACCTTGAGGTGGTGAGTTGATTGTGGAAGCCAAATTTTCATTGTGGCCCTAAAACAAAACTTGATCATTCTACCTGCCTCTCTAGCGTAGATTGGTGTCTTCTTGCTATACAAAGGTGGAGGGTATGTATCTTGGGTGTCTTCAAGTGGATGCAAAATAGCTTCTGTATAAACATACCCAATCCAGTTTAGTTGGAGTTAGGAGGGTAAGCAGCACTGTACGCCATGTCCTGTGAAATCACCAAAGCCTTCACCACAGTATGCATTACTTCAAACCTGCAAAGACTTCCACACTTCCTCCTTGACTGAATCTGACCTTGTTAAGCTGTGAGCACAGAGCAGCCTTGTCATTTCAATACATACATTGCTTGAAATATTTTTACAAGTAGAATGCTAAATTTCAGGCCAGACTTTCAAACGTGTTCCTGAATGTCTGCAGGTCTCACCTTGCTTGTGAAACTCTCCACACAGGCGTAAGTCAGGCTTTAATCTGGCTCCGAGGTAGCACAAAGCAAGAACTGTGATCAAAACTTGGTCCATGATGGAGGCAGATGTGCTCATTTGAAAATGGCCTTGTAACTCATTTGCTCCCTTTATTGTTAAATGATACAGAGTGGGCAGAGTTCTACCATGGCAGTTGCATCAATGCCCTCCCTCATGCCCAGGTAGGGGAGGTTTACACTGTGGTTAGGATTACTATAGACTTCCTGACTTTGCACCTTCTGACTAGCAACATGTACTTCTAAAACAACACTCACAGGGCATAGTTGGTATTGCAAGTGCCTTTTCTCACTATAATCCCCGACCTGCTCCAGCACGATGCTGGAATAACTAAAAGCTCAGTCGAGCTCCGTAGGTCCATGGCTTTCTGTTGCAGCTTCTTCTGAAATAAAATGTCTTTGCTTTTGATCTCACTACACTTGAGAACTTCTGAATCTAATGTTTAATGTAATGTTCTACTGTCTTCTGAAATGCACCTAGAATGTAACTGATACATAAATACCCAGTTAAAAAGGACCAGCTTGTTGGCTTTCTGGTTTGGTCATATACCAGTCAAATGAGAAGACGGATGATCTGGTGGTTAAGGTGCTGGCCTTCGTCTTGTGGCCCTGGGATTAATTCCCTGCTGCATCACAGACTTGCTGTAGGACCTTGGGCAAGCTACTTGGGATACATCTACAATGCAATTGGAGGTGTGATTACAGCTTGGGTAGATATACTCATGCTATCTTTAATCTAGCTAGCTTGGCTAAAAAATGAAGATGCAGTGGCATGGTCTTCAGCACAGGCTGCACATGCTCACCCAGTACCCTGGCTATCTCATTCCTAGCCTGCACCGAAGCCTGTCACAACAGCTTCGCTACACTTGCTAGCTAACCTAAAGCTAGCTAGGGTATGTCTACCCAAGCTGCGATCACACCTCCAATTGCACTGTAGACATACTCTTGGTATGTCTGCCTCAGCTCCCATTTGTAAATTGCAGATACTAGCACTTCCCAGGGTGCCATGAAGACAAATACACAGACTGGGGCAGGCTCAGCTGCCATGATAATGTGGGTGGGAGTATCTAAGCACTTTATCTCTATTAAATATGAGGTAATTTTATTGTTTTGTCTCTTTCTCTCAAATGGACACCTCAATCGTTTCATTTTACTCAATAGCACCAATGTCCAAGTTGTACAAAATATGTGCTCAGTCCTTATGCATATAAAGCTCCAGTGACTTCAGTAAGGGGTCAGAAACTGATGGTGTAGTGGTGATTTCACTAGTGGCTCCCAACTAAAGGGTGATTTGGCACCATCTAATAGTCACTCAACACCTTGCAGGATTGAGATTCATTTACTGCAAGGGGAGGCCTGTATGCTTTATGATAAACAGATGGTCAGGTACTAATCAGAATGAAATTACCCTACTAACCTTCAAAATAAATAAATCTGTTTTCTATGTCCGTTGGGATTAGAGGGAATAAAGGCAGAAAAATAGGCCACTAGTAAAAATAGCTACAGTGTGCAAACAGTCTTATAGCCCATTTCATTACTAGTAAGACTGGCTAGCTCTGCGGTGTTGGCCTTTGTAACATGTCATTTAAGAATAATACAAATCTAACTCTAGATATTGTCTTTTGGAACTGACCACTGTGCACACCTAGGTAAACTCAGACAGGCATTATTTGTACAGCATTGTTATGACTGACTAGCTGAGATAAAGTACAATACTTCCGCAGAAATGCCGCCACTTAAAATGGACCCAGATTAAAGATGCTGGGTCAGCTACTGTTGCACGGGTGTAAATCTGGAGCTATTCCCTTGATCTCTTACTGAAGTTAATGGATTTGCTTTGGACTGGGAGCAGGAGTGCAAAGCACTTCCATTGACTTTGATAAGAAATCCATGGAGTAGCTCGAGACTTATACTGGTGTAACAGAGCAGAACTTTGCCCGCAGAATGTATTTCCTTGCCTGATCGCTAATGTTAGCTAGTAGTTAAACTAAGGTGCACATATTTTCTGTAGCTCATGTGCTATCTTTTCTAACTTTCTAATGACCAAAACAGCAGATGCTTATATCATTCTTATTTTCTATAACAAGCATGTTAAATGAGATGACTCATCATTATCTTGAGATCTGGTTCACTTTTATAATTTGGTTTTCTGAGAAATGCCAGACTTTCTACATTATTTACCTGGCTTCTGTCTATTGTTTCTCCTTTCATGTAGTACTGTCCCTTGATGTCACCGGCCTAGAATAAACCATATTGGCATATCAGAGATGATCTTAAGGAAGGTCCCCAACTGATCCATTCCAAGTGCTCTTTAATGTCAAACAAGAAAATGGAGTTAATCCATTTAAGAAGGTCCAGCACTCAGCTCTATGAACTCCTGTTGGGGAATGTGAATCTTGCTGTGCTGTCCCACCACAACTGCCCCTTCCTTAGTCCAGGTTGCATAATTACCTAATTCCATAATCTACCGTAGTTGTTCACCAGCAAATCTTTTGTCTTCTCTCCCCTGTACTTGGTCTCTATGGACCATTACACCACCAATAGCTTCCTACATTATCTGAAATACATACAGTGCTATAAATTATTAACACTAGAGCTGGTCAAAACTCACAATTTCTGTTCCATGGAAAAATTTGAAGTTTCAAAATTTTCTTTTCTCCCAAATTGGAACAAAAATCAATTTCCTGCAAAAATTTGTTCTAGAAATATTAAAATGTCCTTATCAAAGGACTTACTTTTGGTTTTATATAACTATTTGTAATGTGACATTAAAACAAAATACATCAAGCTTGTTGAAACAAGGTGCTTCAATGAAATCAATACATTTCTGTGAAAATTTTGACGTTTTTTGTCAAATCTGCATTTTCTGATGTGAAAACTATTCCATCAAATTTGTGACCTCTTCTAATTAACACATTCCTAAGTAGTCGTTGCTCCATATAACAGTAATAAACACAAAGTGGACATGAGGAGTAGTTTGCTCATGACAGGGGATTTCCTCTAATTAGCTTACAGTAACCTACTAAATGGTCACTTCTGTACCAGGTAGCAGGAGTGGCACACACATTTATTGTGAGATAGCAGTTTTCACTAACTAAAAGAATAAAGCAGATGCAATTGCAATTTCACTTTCCCCCTCCCCAACCCCCACCAATAGGGAAAAAAAACCCAACTCGGGTACTAAACTAGAAGTTGGGTAAACTTGCTTCGCTTGTACTAGTGGAGACCTTCAAAATGTAGAGATTAAACTGCAGCAATGAAACTTCCTGGGTGTAACCAAGACCATATTTTCTGGAGGTGAAGGCAAAACCTAGTGGTATCCAAGACAATTTGAGTGGATTAACAAATAAGCACAGTCTTCAGAGGATGAAGCTGTGTCCAGTGTTTTAGTCCAGGCCCATCTCCAGTTAAAGCTCCCTAGTGGAGTATCCTCATAACTTGAATTGTTACAGCCCTCAGGGAAGTATGTTTCACCCATTATGCTGCTGGAGCTTGGAATTCACTTAATCTGAATATAAATTTATGTGATGTCCTAAGGAAAGAATGTAGCAACAAAAGCTCCCTCTCAGAACAATGGTTTTGGAAGCCTTCATGTGAGGGTGATGATATAAAAGAGTTGTTTATAATACATTTTCAATGAACTAGGAATTGGAACATAGAAGAACTAAGCATACAGCAAAGATAACAAGCGCACTGTATATTTCTAATTGACAATGACTGGAACTATTGATCCTTAAAAGATGGCTCTTATCCACAATGGTAAAGAGTGATTTCTAGGCTTATAGTTTTTAAAGATATGCAATGTTGTTGTAGTCATGTTGGTCCCAGCATAGAGACAAGGTGGCTGAGAAGCAATTAAAATTGGAGCTTTGCCTGAGTAAATAGATAAACACTATTGCCATGTGTTCTTAGGTAATTAAGAGTTAAAGTTAATAGTAGCCGATCATAAGTGGGCAGCAGAGCTGCTCAAAGGGAGATGACAAAACACTTTCCTGAGATTCCCTTCCTCTTTTCTTCCCCCACCCCCAAATGTTTTGAAAGGCCCATAGACTATGTGGTGGTTCAGTACAGTCAAGTTTTGGGTTTTTTGCCATGAGTTTGCATTGACTTAGCGAATAGCAGAGCTACAAGTGATTAGGCAATTTCCCCACATGGCACTAACACTGCTATATTGCTCCAGAACATTGTGTATAGTTTAGAATACATGCTATATTTGTCCTTTTTGTAGTTTTCCCCTCCCCCTGCATGTTCTTTGGAAGTGGTTTGGTTACTGTGGCAGTGATGTTGCAGCAAGGTGAGCAAAGCTGAGTAGCACCCATACGTGACTCTGGGGACTAACTAGTCTTACACAATGTTAGAGGCGATCTGAGAACTGGGAAATTTGGTACCAACCCCAAGGCTATATCCCATCTCCCTGTTAGTTGCTCATTCATCTCTCTTCCCAAGAAGCTGTCATCACTCACTCAAACTTCCTTTTAGTTCTTTAAATAAACTGACTTTTGTTGCTGCTACTTTGACTACAGAGCGGCACCCGTGTACAAAAGGACCCACATACGAATCCTATATGCATCTCTGTAGTATGGTGTCTGGAACCTATGGCTGCATTTTCACAGTGTACTCCATGTTAGAGATACAATGGTAGCTTTCTGGAATAAAAGTGGGTGTGTTGGGCCTGAGTGCTGCATACTTAGAGTAGGCATCCTACTAGCACTGCATAGATGTTAACGTATGTTGAACACAGGGTTCATATTCACGTTCTGAGGTCACACATTGCACGTTAGAAATAAAAAGAAAAACAATCAAATAGTTATCTTTGTCTGAAATTTATTTTTGGCACACGGTGTACGTATTTCCCCTGGCCACATAGCCATGCAACTGCAAAACTCATCGCAAAGTTCAGTGAAGTAAATGTGAGAGCAAGGGCTGAGTCATTGTGACAAGAGTGGGGCGGAGGAATCAAATTGTACTGACAGATTCAACAAGTGCTGAGGAAGAATCTATCCTGGAGGCTGCTGGCAAGCAAACAAGATACCAAACAAACCGCAGCTCCACAAAGGGATGAAAACGATGCCTTCCCCCTCCCACCCTCCAAGTCAGCCTTGGCACTTTCTATCACAGTAATTATCTGTCATTTTCTCAAGGTTAAGCACCATAAACATCAGAAAACTGTCAATTTCTTCAAAATACTGATCCATCAGATGCTTAATGCAGGGCCACTTGAATCATCTGACAGGCAAGTACCAGTTGAATGTTGTTTGATAGACAGCAGAGGGTGGCAGCTGAAATGCCCTCTGGGAGGGAGGTGGAGATGACTGAGAAGGACTGAGCCTAGCAGTGCAGAAGAGAAATAGGCAGCACTGCCAGTGATATTCCAGGTTACTTAAAGTACTTTTAGGGACAAGTTCTGGTCCCATTTACACCAGTGTAAATCTGGTGTAATTCCATGATGTCAATGAGTAACTCTAGATTTACCCCGCTCAGAGCAGAACCAGAATTTGGCCAAAATCTTGTGTTTTTTTTTTTCCTCCATAGGCAGACCCCGGGGGGGCAGGGATGTCGAACCGAAGCATGGCATCCTGTGGTCACCTAACAAGTGGAATGCATCAGTTGTGTAAGAACACCCCTCCTTAACTTAACTCTAAAAAGGAGCAGTGTTCATTGCCTCTAGTGCTTCATGCTTACTTTCAGCTGTATCTATGGCTACACCTCAACATATTTGTCCATGTCCCCTCTGGATCGAGGAGCTCTGCTGCTGAGGACTGAGAAATGGATGTTTATTCCTCTTGCCTCTTGCCTCTTGCCTGGAGGGTACGGGGCAGGCTCTGTGTCCCCTGTCCTCCTGAGCGTACACACAAAAGAAGCAGCCATAAATTAGCAAGATGGGGCATAACAATGGTCCTACACAACTGGTTTCCTGTCTCTGAGAGTGGTCAGTACCAGATGACAACAGGGTTTCTAGTATCTTCCTCTGAAGCAACTACTGTGGAATAACCTGCCTGCAGCTGAGGCTTCTCTGTGGTCTAGTGGACCCACCAATTCTCTCATAGGCTTTCTGCTGCTGACACTTGGCTAGTTACTTTTGAAATTCAGGGCTGGAGTTTAGGGACCCAGTTATGGCTTCTCTATTTTCAGGGCCAGTCCCGGGTCTTGCTTAGAGGAGCCTGGCAGCAGCTTTACATCCTGCCAGTGGAGGATTGACAGAACTCCACTTTGACCAGGGCTGGCTCCAGGGTTTTGGCCGCTCCAAGCAGCCAAACAAAAACAAAAACAACCCCCCCCCCCCAAAAAGCTGCGATCGCAATCTGTGGCGGCAATTCGGCGGGAGGTCCTTCGCTCCGAGCAGGAGTGAGGGACCGTCCGCCGAATTGCTGCCGAACAGCTGGACATGCCGCCCCTCTCCAAAGTGGCCGCCCCAAGCACCTGCTTGGTAAGCTGGTGCCTGGAGCCGGCCCTGACTTTGACAAGCTCTCTAAGCCATGGGGCAGTGCAGATACACCAGCAGGGAGTTCCCTTCTGACAGGGAAATCTTCTGCTAATCATTTGTAGCCAGATCACTGCCCCTTTCCATTGCCTGAGTGGTGCTAGGGACCATAACATCCTGGAGAAAATTCCAGAGTCCTGCAGAGAACACCCAGCCAGCAGCCCATGTTGTAGAATGAGGGGGATCCAGCTCTAGCATCCTTGCTGACCACAGCCCTGACAGTATGGAAGAGAGAGAACCTCAGGTAAGTTGGTCCCAGGCAATTTAGGGCTGTTTAGGTCACAACCAACACCTTAAACGGAGACCAATGGGCAGCCAGTGCTGATCCTGGAGCACCAGTGTAATGTGTTCCCAGCAAGATACACTGCTCAGTAAAACATTTGCTGCATTCTTCAGTTACGGAATGGCTTTAAAGTGTAGCCCCATGCAGAGCACACTGCAATAATCTAATCTGAAGGTTAAAAAGGATAGCACAGGCAAGCTCCATGTGAAAGGAAAGGCTGCATCTTCCTAGCCAGATGCAGGTGGTGAAAAGCGGACTGGATTACTGCTGCGGTGTAACTGCTGATCCCCACCTGGAGGGTGAACACTAGTAACCACACACTGGAGGCTGTACTTGTGTAGTCAAAGGGCTAATATTACTTCTACTATTGCCTCCTCTGACTGCTTCCCCAAACCAATTATCACCTCAGTCAGGCTGCAGACAAACCCAGACAGTTCACTTTCATCCCCAATTAGGCGGTGGCTGAGATGCTGAACTGCATCACCCACACTGGATAAGATAGAGATGGAAAGCTGGTTGCCATCTGGCCACTAAAAATGCCACACCCTATGCCTCCTTACTAATTCTCCTGCTGGCTTGTATCCACGTGGAACAGGAGTGGTGACAGAACGGCATCCTGCAGGGCCTTGCTTGAGAGCCCTTGAGGAAGAGGAGTGACTGGCCGCTGCTGAGAGCTCTCTAAGGCCTGGTCTACACTACGAGTTTAGGTCGACTTTAGCAGCGTTAAATCGAATTAAGCCTGGACACGTTCACACGACGAAGCCCTTTCTTTCGACTTAAAGGGCCCTTTAAACCGGTTTCTTTACTCCACCTCCGACGAGGGGATTAGCGCTAAAATCGGCCTTAGCGGGTCGGAATTGGGATAGTGTGAACGGAATTCGACGTTATTGGCCTCCGGGAGCTATCCCACAGTGCTTCATTGTGATCGCTCTAGACAGCACTCTCAACTCAGATGCACTGACCAGGTAGACAGGAAAAGCCCCGTGAACGTTTGAATTTCATTTCCTGTTTGCCCAGCGTGGAGAGCACAGGTAACCACACAGAGCTCATCAGCACAGTTAACCGTGATGGAGTCCGAGGATCGCAAAAGAGCTCCAGCATGGACAAAAAGGTCTCCAAGGCCATGAAGGACAGAGGCCATAACAGGGACGCACAGCAGTGCCGCGTGAAAATTAAGGAGCTAAGGCAAGCCTACCACAAATCCAGAGAAGCAAACGGAAAGTCCGGGGCAGAGCCGCAAACATGCCGCTTCTACGCGGAACTGCATGCCATTCTAGGGGGTGTAGCCACCACTACCCCAACCGTGTGCTATGACTCCTTCGCTGGAGAAACACACAGGGAAGCGGGTTCGGGGTACGAGGAAGATGAGGATGGAGATTATGTAGATAGCTCACAGCAGCAAGGAAGCGGAGAAACCGGTTTCCCCAACAGCCAGGATATGTTTATCACCCTGGACCTGGAACCAGTAACCCCCGAACTCACCCAAGGTGTGCTCCCAGACCCTGAGGGCACACAGGGGACCTTTGGTGAGTGTACCTTTGTAAATATTACACATGGTTTAAAAGCAAGCATGTTTAATGATTAATGATTAATTTGCCCTGGCAATCGCGGCCAGTACAGCTACTGGAAAAGTCTGTTAACGTGTATGGGGATGGAGCGGAAATCCTCCAGGGACATCTCCAGAAAGCTCTCCTTCATGTACTCCCAAAGCCTTTGCAAAAGGTTTCTGGGGAGGGCTGCCTTATCCTGTCCGCCATGGTAGGACACTTTACCACGCCAGGCCAGTAGCACGTAGTCTGGAATCATTGCATAACAAAGCATGGCAGCGTATGGTCCCAGTGTTTGCTGGCATGCAGACAACATCCATTCCTTATCGCTCTTTGTTATCCTCAGGAGAGTGATATCATTCACGGTCACCTGGTTGAAATGGGGCGATTTTATTAAGGGGACATTCAGAGGTGCCCCTTCCTGTTCTGCTGAACAGAAATGTTCCCCGCTGTTAGCCACGCAGTGGGGGGGAGGGGTGAAGTGATCATCCCCAATAATTGGGTGTGGGAGGGAGGCGGGTTAGTTGGGTTTGTGCTGCATGTTAACCCGGAAACCGCAGCCCCTTCTTTTACATTGCAAACCCATTTTAAATGGCCAACCCAACGGATGCTTGGTATGGGAAATGAGGGCGCTACTGTTTGAAACCATTCCCACATATTAAGAAGGTTAAAAAAGCCAAAAGACTGTGGCTTACCATGGCTGCCTGCAAGCCGAAATCTGTTGCCTGGCACTGCGTGAGTGATCTCTCACACCAAACCGGCAGGCCCTCAATATAAGAGGAAAAATGCGACCTTGTAACGAAAGCACATGTGCTGTGTAATGTGAACAGCAAAATTTAACGTGAAAGAGTGTACCCATTGTTCTCTAAAATGTGTCTTTTTTAACCACCTCTCCCTTCTCCTCCACCAGCTGCAAATGTTTCTCCTTCACAGAGGCTAGTGAAGATTAGAAGGAGAAAACGGCGGACTCGGGATGATATGTTCACGGAGCTTCAGATGTCCTCCCACGCTGAAAGAGTACAGCAGAATGCGTGGAGGCAGTCAATGTCAGATTACAGGAAAGCACAGTATGAACGAGAGGAGAGGTGGCGGGCTGAATCGCGGGATGAACAGAGCAAGTAGCGGGCTGAAGATGATAGGTGGTGTCAGCTTGCAGACAGAAGGCAAGAGTCGATGCTCCGGCTGCTGGAGCATCAAACTGATATGCTCCAGCGTATGGTTGAGCTGCAGGAAAGGCAGCAGGAGCAGAGACCGCTGCTACAGCCCCTGTGTAACCAACAGCCCTCCTCCCTAAGTTCCATAGCCTCCTCACCCAGACGCCCAAGAACACGGTGGGGGGGGCCTCCGGCCACCCAGTCACTCCACCCCAGATGATTGCCCGAGCATCAGAAGGCTGGCCTTCAATAAGAGTTAAAGTTTTAAACTGCAGTGTGTCCTTTTCCTTCCCTCCTCCCCCACCCATCCTGGGCTACCTTGGCAATTATCCCCCTAGTTGTGTGATGAATTAATAAAGAATGCATGAATGTGAAGTAACAATGACTTTATTGCCTCTGCAAGCGGTGCTCGAAGGGGGGAGGGGAGGGTGGGGTGGTTGGTTTACAGGGAAGTAGAGTGAACCGGGTGGGGGGGGCGGAGGGTTCATCAAGGAGAAACAAACAGAAATTTCACACCGTAGCCTGGCCAGTCACAAAACTCATTTTCAAAGCTTCTCTGATGCGCACCGTGCCCTGCTGTGCTCTTCTAACCGCCCTGGTGTCTGGCTGCGCATAATCAGCGGCCAGGCGATTTGCCTCAACCTCCCACCCCGCCATAAATGTCTCCCCCTTACTCTCACAGATATTGTGGAGTGCACAGCAAGCAGCAATAACAATGGGGATATTCTTTTCGCTGAGGTCTGAGCGAGTCAGTAAGCTGCGCCAGCGCGCTTTTAAAAGTCCAAATGCACATTCCACCACCATTCGGCACTTGCTCAGCCTGTAGTTGAACAGGTCCTGACTACTGTCCAGGCTGCCTGTGTACGGCTTCATGAGCCATGGCATTAAGGGGTAGGCTGGGTCCCCAAGGATTACGATAGGCATTTCAACATCCCCAACGGTTATTTTCTGGTCCGGGAAGAAAGTCCCTTCCTCCAGCTTTCAAAACAGACCAGAATGCCTGAAGACGCGAGTATCATGTACCTTTCCCGGCCATCCCACGTTGATGTTGGTGAAACGTCCCTTGTGATCCACCAGGGCTTGCAGCAGCATTGAAAAGTACCCCTTGCGGTTTATGTACTGGTGGCTTGGTGCTCTGGTGACAAGATAGGGATATGGGTTCCGTCTATTGCCCCACCACAGTTTGGGAATCCCATTGCAGCAAAGCCATCCACTATGGCCTGCACGTTTCCCAGAGTCACTACCCTTGATATCACCAGGTCTTTGATTGCCCTGGCAACTTGGATCACAGCAGCCCCCACAGTAGATTTGCCCACTCCAAATTGATTCCCGACTGACTAGTAGCTGTCTGGCGTTGCAAACTTCCACAGGGCTATCGCCACTCGCTTCTCAACTGTGAGGGCTGCTCTCATCCTGGTATTCTGGCGCTTCAGGGCAGGGGAAAGCAAGTCACAAAGTTCCATGAAAGTGCCCTTACGCATGCGAAAGTTTCGCAGCCACTGGGAATCATCCCACACCTGCAGCACTATGCGGTCCCACTAGTCTGTGCTTGTTTCCAGGGCCCAGAATCAGCGTTCCACGGCATGAACCTGCCCCAGTAACACCATGATTTCCACATTGCTGGGGCCTGTGCCTTGTGAGAGGTCTATGTCCATGTCAATTTCCTCATCACTCTCGTCGCTGCGCTGCAATCGCCTCCTCGGCTGGTCCTGGTTTTGCTTTGGCATGTCCTGGCTCTGCATATACTCCAGGACAATGCGCGTGGTGTTCATAGTGCTCATAATTGCCGCGGTGATCTGAGCGGGCTCCATGATCCCAGTGCTAGCTATGGCGTCTGGTCTGAAAAAAGGCGCGAAACTAGTATCTGACGGACGGAGGGAGGGAGGGAGGGGCGAGTGACGACATGGCGTACAGGTACAGGGAATTAAAATCAACAAAGGTGGCTGTGCATCAGGGAGAAACACAAACAACTGTCACACACAGAATGGCCCCCCAAAGATTGAACTCAAAACCCTGGGTTTAGCAGGCCATTGATTTCACGGAGGGAGGGGGAAGCAAATAAATACAGAACAAATCTATTTTTTACATCTTAAGCTGGCAGACGATGGTGCAGCATGACTGATAGCCCTCGGCATCTTCTGGGTGCTTGGCAGAAAATACTGGGCGCTTGGCAGAAAATAGCATACTACGATTGATAGCCATCATCATCATCAAGACTGTTCGCTAGGACTGAGCATGTCTGCCCAGGTGCCCATGATTGACAGCCACTGCAATATGATGATGATGGATACCAATCGTAATATACCATCTTCTACCAAAAGGCAAGGGGCTGCTGCTGTGTAGCAATGCAGCCCCACGTCTGCCAGCCCCACGTCTGCCAGCACCCAGATCGCCCTCAGCCTCTTCTGGGTTCTTAGCAGAAAATACTGGGTGCTTGGCAGAAAATGGCATACTACGACTGATAGCCATCATCGTCATTGTGAAGGCAGCAGCATATGACTGGGGGGATGCGGGACTGGGGGACATACGGAGTTCCAGCCACTGCTCTACAACAATGACGGTTACCAGTCGTAATACACCATCTACTGCCAAAAGGCAAAAGGCAAGGGGCTGGTGCAATGCAGCCCTACGGCTACCAGCACCCAGATCACCGATGAAGGCTACCAGTCATGCTGCACCGTCTACCGCCAAAAGGCAGTTAGCTGCTGCTGCTGTGTACCAATGCAGTACCACGTCTGCCGGCACCCAGATGACATATGGTGACGGTGAGCTGAGCTGAGCGGGCTCCATGCTTGCCGTGGTATGTTGTCTGCACAGGTAACCCAGGTAAAAAGGCGCGAATCTATTGTCTGCCGTTGCTCTGACGGAGGGGGAGGGGCCTGACGACATGTACCCAGAACCCCCCATGACACAGTTTTGCATCATTCAGGCATTGGGATCTCAACCCAGAATTCCAATGGGCGGCGGAGACTGCGGGAACTGTGGGATAGCTACCCATAGTGCAATGCTCCGGAAGTTGACGCTAGCCTCGGTACTGTGGACGCGGTCCGCCGACTAGAGCACTTAGAGCATTTTATGTGGGGACACACACAATCGGCTGTATACAACCGATTTCTATAAAACCGGCTTCTATAAATTCGACCTAATTTCGTAGTGTAGACATACCCTAAGACAAAAGGACTAAGCCAGTTAGTTCATCAAAATTACAGTGTGAAATCCAGGAAGCTTTAGGAATTGCATAGAGAAGTCGTTCAAGATTCCAGTAATAGAGAGGAGGGGTAGGAGCAATAATCTACCCCTTCCTGTGCCATGGGAATTTCGGTGGACTGCTATAACAGTTTCAGCAGTTTTAACCTGACCTGCAGAGCTGGTCACAATTTCTCTGAGGGACTGTGTTTGGAGAATACTGATTTGCCAAAATCAAAATGTTTCACGGATGCTGTTTGAAGCTGTGGTAGAACACAGGTGAGGTTCTAATGGAAGCTTGCATGCTGGGAACCTGCAAGCCCTGTCTGCTTGGCTCCTCCACAGCTTTGGGCTGCCCTAGAGTGGGGCTCCTAGAGCTTCCTGGCTCACTGTCATACCCATTCAAACCTCGTTGAGCTCCTGCTGTGCCAAGACCATTGTGCAGCATGTAAGGATTTATCCCTGAACACAGTCACAAAAAGCCAGTAGTTCAATGTAACACAGCCAGTCCCAGTATATTCCTATTGTATCTGACCTGGTTGCCATTGAAGTTGATAGGAGGCAGGAGAGAGGACTCCAGTTAGTTTCAGCAGGAGCAGGAGTGGGCCCAAATGTACCACAGCCAGGGCAAACTAAAAATTCCTTTGCTTAATATGCACTAATGCAGGGGGATGGAGAATTACGCCTCTTATGGTCCCAAGCTGAATAGGACATTATTATAAACATAGTGCAGCTAGTAGGAGTGGTGAAATCTCTTGTTTTTACAATTTTGTTTAAAGTGGTTGATTGCTGCGCTGCACACAGGCTTGGAAAGGATAAACATGGTGACTGTGGAATTTAATTACATTTGTGAAGTGAGGCTGATTCATGCAGTTCCCCAAAGTTCCAGTGTGTTTGGATCGGGGGTTTGGAAACATGCCCATTTGTAACTTTTTAATCTTTCCTCTCTCATACTTTAGAAAATTCTGTGTTGTGCCGTTTATAGGATCCACTGTTCACTTTGCCTACATTTAACTTCCTTCAGAGTAGCCATGTGGGGCCAGATCTTAAAGGGCTTGGCTCCAATTTAGGCACCCAAATAAGTGGGTGGATTTTGAAGGGAGCTCAGCATGTTGAGTCTGGAGCTCTTCTGAGAAGCTGACCATGAGAGTCCCAGGTGGGGCTGCTGAGTTCTAAGCTCATCTGAAAATCTGGCTCCAATTTTGGGTTCTGAGCATTTGAAAAATTTGGGCTCCACATGACTTTTCAACCCATAACTAGGAACAGAATATGTGGTGAAACATGCTGAAAATAACTCCTTTTAGGTTCACCTTTTCAAAGGTAACCCTAGGATGCAACCCTGAATGTGAAGAAAAGGGAAGGCAAACTGATAATGTTTGCAAGGGTATTTAACGTGCATTTTTTTCAAATCTGTCTCACAATATGTCTTTATATAAAGAAATACTTTAAAAGAGAACCCACTTCTTTAAAAGTGCTGAGATAACTAGACTTGCATCCAAGTGTGCTCACTCTCTTACAAACATCAGTCCGTTTTCCTTCCCTTTGCTACACAATATTACTGGAAAACAATGGATTGCTTGTTCTCTGTGAACCAAGAAGAGGTTTCTCTCTAGTCTCAGCGTGAAATAAATGTTCTGACCTGATCCTGTGAGGTGCACAATTCCCTCAGCTCCCACTAGCGGAGGATGCTCATTACCTCACAGGACCAAGCCCTTTCTATGAAGAATCTGATTAGGAAGTACTGAATCATCACACCTAACTGGGGCTTGGAATTGAATTTATAGGATGCCTCTTAGGCATGACACTGGCTTGGAGCATAAGGCAACTGTAAACACTTAGTTAATCTCTGCTCTATTTCTTAAACTCACAACATATCTGAAATATCCAGATTATTACTTGGACAAAATGATTTATATGCTTGACATAAATGAATGTAGCTAGTTAGTCCATTTAATTCTGTATGGTTTCATTAAAGAACAACTTTAAAGAAAGGCTTGATGCCTAAAGATCCAGTCAGGTTGTTTCTTATCACTTTTTCCCAGGCAGTAAACACTGCAGGTACTCCTACACTAGGTCAACACTGGGACCCCATCTGTGAAAGGCAGAGTTTCTTGTGTTGTATAATCCCTCTTTCTGCAATAACTTTCAGTGAATTTGAACTTTTGGTTTTATCCAGTTTAATTGAGCTCATGCTGAAACTTTGACTCCTGTTTTGGATACTGCTGGTTTTATATAAAGCTTTAATGTGTTCAGCCTGAGTTGGTTAAGCTGCTTTAAGACTCTTTTAATTCTGAATTCTGCTGTTAACAAGATCACAAATTGTGACTAGCCACCAATGTTTTCCTATTTCCTAAGAAAATACTTTCCAGGAAAAGAAAAGAAAAGAAAAGAAAAAAAAAAGCTTCTGTTGCTGATGTGGGTGCTGTATAACTAAGCAAGGACTAAATATTTCCCTGGGGTTTTTTTCTTATTAACTAAATGTTTTGAAATGTATCTTAGCTTCTAAACGTAATAAAACAGTCCGCTAATAATGTTTTGAAATAGTCCAAAGTTCTAGTGTTGTGTACAGACACTTTTGAAATCTTTCACCAAACATCTGTTTAATTTAAGTGTCATAGCTGAACTAAAACCTGCTATTAAACAACCATCTGTAACATGCAGTCCTTTCCCAAGTCAATCTCCCGCTGATTGGACTCAGCAGCTCTGTCAATTTATAATCGAGATCTGTGGAAAGAAAGGGGACCGGGATAGCAGTGGACTTAAAATGGATTTAGAGCCTTTTAACTCCTATTTGCCAGATCAAATCCTTCCTAGATAATTAGTGATCAAAGGCTGCTATTATATGTGGGCTATTCAAGGGCCTATTGTACTAGTGTGTAAAACTAACTGATAGTCTACATCCTGTTCCAAATGGAGAAGTGATGATAGTTTTGTGATGGTAGATGCAATTGGATCTATGTGGAACACACCCTCACTAGGCTCAGCAGAGATTTAGGACTGCATGGACACAGGGACTTGTCTACACTGGAGCTGGAAGTATAGCTGGCTGGGGAAATTATACCTCCAGCTCTACTGTAGACATACCCACAGAGAATAAACTTCTCTCTTCCCCCATTTCATGGTACTTGCCTTAGGTCAGGCTCAAGGTACATCTCTGCTGCAGCTTGGACCATGCTTCCTAGCATGGGTAGATGTAACACACACTAGCTTGAGTGGAGCTATATTCTAAAATTCGCAGTGTGGCTGCAGTGACATGGGTGGCATCTTGGGCTAGCCATCTGAGTATAAACCTGTCCAGACCCCTAGGTATGAACTTGGGTGGCTAGCCTGAGCCTCTGCTTGTGTCACCCATGACTGCCCTGCTATTTTTAGTGCACTAGCTCGCACTGAGATAGTGTGTGTGTGTGTGTGTGTGTGTGTGTGTGTCTACCTGCACTGGGATGCATGCTCCCAGTTGCAGTATAGACATGAAGGGGACAGGTGGCTCATTCTCTACCTGTTCTGTAGCTAACAGGGACATTTAGTCTTCCAAAATGTTCATCTTGCCTTTTTTTGAGCTCTAGTTGACTTATTTTAGCCCTTGGAAAAGCTGCCAGATTGACAATCTCTCCTGAAAAGAACTTGCAAGAAGCAGCTCAGTTACTTCTACATGGGTACATAAGCCACAATGAAATTTAGTTATAAAGATTTAGAGGAAAAATACACAACTCTTGGTTGTAGGGTTCTGCTCTGCATATGAAGTTAACAGATGAAAAATAAAGAGGAGCAAAAGTAAATATATTTAACTGGAGCACCCCTCACCATAAAGAAATCCTTTGATATGACGCAAACAGCTACAGGAACAATGGATAGGAAGAATCATGGCTCCAAAAGATGCAGTCCTGAAGTGATATACTTAAAAGCTGGGTGAAAACTGGTGGCTGAGAATGGGAGCAATAGCTCATTATAAGCCTCAGACGGGGGAAAATCCTAAGATAAAACAGATCACCTTGATGTGTCTTATTCAGAATATCAGAACATGGAAAAAGTGTCACTTGTTGTGATCACAGGAAGGCTTGTGAGAAGGGGAGTATGGAAAAAATACATTAAAATGGGGTCACAACCCACTTTGGGGACCCAACCCACAGTTTGAGAACCGCTGTTCTGGTTCAAAGAATTGGCATTAACTTACACTGGTGGGGATTGCCAGAGCACAGCATGGTGCGGCCACTCTGCCCCCTGCCTGGTTTCATGCCACTCAGGGATTCTCCCAGGCCATGGAAATCCCCAGATGTCTATGTATTGCAGCCTTGATCCCCTTTTGCACTGCTGGAGCAATGGAAAGGGAATGTGGAGGAGCTGAAAAGCTGGTCAATGGCTTTCTCTTGTTGCTCCATTCCAACAATATTATGTTGTTTAAAAAATATAACTTTATTTGGTAAATCATTTTAGTAAGACAATATTTATACTAAACCTGAAGAAAATGTACTTGGGGAACAAAAGGGCTGTTGTATGAATGGAATGTTAGTAAGCTCACAAATACAACCTAGTTTTGCAACAATTTATAGGAGTTAAACATTACCTCTTGTTAACAAAATATTTACATCTGCAAGCGATGTGAGTCAGTACATTGCACCAATAGATTAAACTTAAGGACAGTTCCGAATTTTTCTTCAGTGTTCCTTGACGTATACATAGTGCAGTGTACAATCAGATGGAAATTCAAAATCTGTAAATCAACCTTTTGCTCAAACCACCGTTACTAATAACAATGAAGTTTATGCAACTGGGTCTCAGAGGTTGCTAAAAATAGTGTCCCCTCCTCATCCTGCCAATGAATGCTAATATATCATTTAGATGGTGACAGGGTCTTAGCTACTAGTACGTACAAGTTCTTATTCCCATATTTCCTCCATCACAAACAGGGATTTTATATATATATATATATATATATATATATATATAGGTAGAATCTATCAGTGTACAAGATGAACAATGCTTTGGGAATGAACCAGGGTTCTGTTGTGAAGGAGGCTATTGACTGTAGAGTCTTCATTTGTTGCAGAAGGTACAAGGTGTGTAATGCATGAGGAAGGGGATTGCAGGAAGAGAAAAGATATTGTAGTTTAGGGTATGTCTACACTACAGGATTAATCCGAATTTAGATAATTCGAATTTGGGAAACAGGTTGTATAAATTCGATTGTGCGCGGCCACACTAAGCACATTAATTCGGTTTTTAACCACATTAATTCGGTGGTGTGCGGCCACACTACCCCATTACTTTAACCACAGTAATTCGGTGGTGTGCGGCCACACTAACCCTAATTCGAATTAACAAAATCGATTTAGGCGCTACTCCGCTCGTCGAGGTGGAGTCCAGAAATCGATTTTAAGTGCCTTTTAATTCGAATTAACTGGCTCTGTAGTGTGGACGGGTGAAGGGTTAATTCGGATTAATGCAGCTAAATCCGAATTAAAGTCGTAGTGTAGACCAGGCCTTAGTCAGTTGACTATTACCCTGGACAAAGGGATTCTATCCCGGACTCTGAGTCCTTCTTATGTGATTTGGGACGAGTCCCTTAAACCCAAAATGTTTGCATTTAGTCACTAAATGTGTGTGCCTCATTTTCTGGGTGCCCAACTTGAGTAATCTGATGTCTGATTTGCAGAAGTGCTGAGCGCTCACACCTGTAACTAAAGTCAATAAGAGCTCTGCTCTGAGTATATAAAATGAAGTTCCCTGAAAAATCAGGTGATAGGTTTGTCAAATCAGGCTCCCCAAATGCATAGACACTTCTGACCTTAATCTTTCTGTGCTTCAGCTCCTCATCTGTAAAATGGAGATATGTCCCCTCCTCAACACAGGTGTTGTGAAAATACATTCATGTTTGTGAAGCACTTGGATGATGCAGCGGTGAGCATCATAGACAAGCCTATGAGGAAATGAATAATTCTGTATGCAGAGCAGGGTTTGAAAAGCATGCAGTAAGTAAGGCAGGCCCCCTTGACACTGCATGGAGTGAGCGGAGGCAGGTGGAAAAAAGGTGTTTGGTCATGTGTGATGGCTCGGGTGAGCTGCACCTGTGATCTCTCCCTTGGCTCTTTCCAAGAGACTGACCTTGACCTGCACTCTTTCCAGAGTGGAACTCCATGGTGTACCCCACTTGGAGCCTAGCAATCCATTTTAAACACCATCTTGCCCTGGTTACAGTGAGAGCAGTGTGTTATACCCCTGTGCACCCCTCATGGCAGAGGGGCATTGCCATGTACATTGGCCAAACCGGACAATCTCTACGCAAAAGAATAAATGGACACAAATCAGACGTCAAGAATTATAACATTCAAAAACCAGTCGGAGAACACTTCAACCTCCCTGGTCACTCGATTACAGACCTAAAAGTCGCAATTCTTCAACAAAAGAACTTCAAAAACAGTCTCGAACGAGAAACTGCAGAACTGTAATTAATTTGCGAACTGGACACCAATAAATTAGGCTTGAATAAAGACTGGGAGTGGATGGGTCATTACACGAAGTAAAAACTATTTCCCCATGCTAATTTTTCCCCTACTGTTACTCACACCTTCTTGTCAACTGTTTGAAATGGGCCATCCTGATTATCACTACAAAAGTTTTTTTTCTCCTGCTGATAATATCCCACCTTAATTGATTAGTCTAATTAGAGTTAGTATGGCAACACCCATTTTTTCATGTTCTCTGTGTATATATATCTTCCTACTGTATTTTCCACTGCATGCATCTGATGAAGTGGGTTTTAGCCCACAAAAGCTTATGCCCAAATAAATTTGTTAGTCTCTAAGATGCCACAAGTACTCCTCGTTCTTTTTATTCAAGATAAGATGATACCTGAGGCATGATCATTTGGTCCATCAGCTAATGGAACTGATCACCATGGCCTAGATTTCCCCCATAGCTCTTATGTACTTGAAAACTGTTATGTCCCTGCTGTCTTCTCTTCTCCAGAATAAACAAACCCATTTTTTTAATCTTTCCTCATAGATCATGTTTTCTAGATCTTTAATCATTTTTGTAGCTCTTCTTGGGACTTTCTCCAATTTGTCCACATCTTTCCTGAAATGTGGCACCCAGAACGGGACACAGTACTCCAGTTGAGGCCTTACCAACATGGAGTAGAGAGGAAGAATTACTGTTCGTGTCTTGCTTACAACACTCCTACTAATACATCCCAGAATGATGTTTGCTTTTTTTTTTGCACTAGTGTTATACTGTTCACTCATATCTAGCTTGTGATCCACCATGATCCCAGATCCCTTTCAGCAGTACTCCATCCTAGGCAGTCATTTCCCATTTTGTATGTGTGCAACTGATTGTTCCTTCCTAAGTGGAGTACTTTGCATTTGTCCTTATTGACCTTCATCTTATTTACTTTAGGCCATTTCTTCAGTTTGGCCAGATCATTTTGAATTTTAATCCTGTCCTCAAAAGCACTTGTGACCCCTCCCAGCTTGGTATCATCCACATACTTTATAAGTGTACTGTCTATGCCATTGTCTAAATAATTGATGTCAGGATGGGTTTGACATTATGCACTTTCCAGCCCCATGATTCTAGCTTGCAAGGTTCATGTTCATTTTATTTATACTGAGACATGTTAGAAAGGCTCTTCTCCTGAAAATGACTTTGACTATCTTTCTACTCTCTAAATTTGAAAAAGCTCTTCTAGCATTGATCCAGCATTTTTACACTGTGACCACAGCAGTTAAATTTAGCATTTGTAGGCCCAATCAGCACTCTTTTCACCTCTCATTTTTCTGCAACAGCTACTTTTATTTAAATCCTTCTCAGCAGCGATGAATATGCCTTCCCTTCTTTCACATTTCTGCTTCATCCTCCATGTATGTGAATAAATCATACACACTCCTGTTCAGTTTCACTTTCTCCAGGAGAAAATATAAGCTACAGCTGTGGGATGGGTGAAAAGCAAATTAAATTATCTTGTGCTCAAATGAATTCCTGTAACTCAGAGAAAGTAGAGAGGAGTGACATAGTAGGGGAGAGAAGATGTGGAGATGATATTAGGGCCTGCCACTAGGTCATCCCATATTGCATATCCACCCCATATTCCAGCTGTTCTTTACTGTCATTCAGGTCCTTGCTCTGTGATCCTTTTCCCCCTGGGACTGTCCTTATACAAGTAGACCCATTAAACTGGACAGGTCAACCTATGTAAATACTACTCACAGGAGTAATGTCTTCAGTCTTTCATTCTAATCAAGCATGTATATAAATAAGGATCCCAACACCACAAACTATAACTGCCGGAATGTCAGTTCTTGGCAGAAAAAGCACCTCTGGGCTTTCATTCAAGTTCTCATAAGGAGAAGGCACACAAATTGGACACTATCAGTGTTAAAAATGACTCGATTTTCTAAGGGCCAGAGTCTGAACCTTGAATATAAATTTACTCCTCAATTAGCCTGACTGATTTTAATGGGATTACTTGTGGAATAATGTTTCTGCAGCAGAGTAAGAGTATGAGACTCTGGCCCTAACTCTGTTGCTGCAGCTAAGTAATGTCGGGTGTGCATTCTAATAATTCTTATGGTGGACTTGCCCCCCTGTCTCAAGAGCCACCATGTTCTGAATGACAGAAATGACGTGGAGTTTGACTTGGGGTGATTTTAAGTTGCAAGTGTTACATGAATAATGGGCATAGAAAAAGGGATCCCTTTAAGAAGCTGTGTGCATTGCTGCCAGACTCAAGTGCCCAATGAACTGAAATGAGGAGGGGAGAAACACGAGCTGCATTGAAATAAATTTCCTATTGCAAAGAATCTTTCCTTGCTCAGCACATCTTATTCTAGCTCCCTATTGGTGAGCTCTTGAAAGTATTCTGCCACCCACCAGCTGGACTCTCACAAAATAATTTCTCTGGCCCTATCTAATAACTATAATTTCCATTTATATTTATATATCCCTTTTATTGTGAAGCATGTTACAAACTACTAGTTCATATAGAAATCACTTCACCTATGACTGACCTGTAATTGGTGAAATAAGGCATCACAGTGCACAGAAATACTTCCTGTCCTAAACTATTGCATAGTAAAGAATACTGTACCCAATTAAATTGCAGAGGGAATTAAGGTGCACAGAATAACTCTTCACTCATGTCCTCATTCTCCTCAGTGGGGTGGGAACCTTTGTGGGACAACATCTCCCATGATGTATGCCAGTGACTCAACAAGAAGGGAGACTGGTGCATCATGGGAGATATAGTGGGGCCAGAGCAACCAGCTCATAGAGGAGAATGGGGGCATGAGGCACTTGAACTATAATTCCCATGAGGCACCATGATGGCATTTTTGAATTAGTTTTTTCTTGAAAATCTGAAGTTTTCAAGGAAGGTGCGGGAGGGAACAATTTTTTCCCCAATCATCTGTAGATACAGTTCCTGTTCTGACAGCAAAAAAGAGGCATGGGATCTTTACTGAACAAACCTGATCAGAGAGCCAGTTCTACTTCATTCTTCTACCCACAGAGTGACTTCCTTGTCTCCTTCCCCCCCCCCCCCCATCACTTTAGGAATTATTGTGGGGAATGTCTATGGCCTGTGTCATACAGGAGGTCAGACTAGATAATCACAATGGTTCCGTCTGTCCTGAGAATCTATGGATCCCCTGGTGAGGCTTTCATTGAATACTAACTCAGAGGGAAGGAACACCTTCTCCTGAACACCAGCACCAACTGGATTTTCCTTTGGAGGTCACCTATATTGAGCAGGCCAAGCCCTGTTTAGCTTGTGAGAGCAAACAAGTTTGCAGCACAAGTCTGACCTTTGAGTAAGGCTCTTTGGGTCTTCTCTCCCCTTTCTTCTTAAATATACTTTATTTTTCATCTCTCTCTGACCTCTCCTCTCTCCCAAGTAATTCTGGGCCTATGCCAACTTCTGAACAGCCATGACATCTCTTCAGTTATTCTAGCTCCTGTAACTTTCCTCCACTCCTTTCATTCAGAATCTGACCTAACCTTCTGCTCTCTTTATAATGTTTGCCTGCAGATTCCTTTCCCTACCTCCTCCTCGTGCCCATATCCCACTGAGGATTCTAATCTCTTCAGAGCAATCACAGGAATCTCAGCAATTTGTTGGGACTGTCCTCCTCCATATGCACTAAATAAAATGGATGTGCCTGCAGTGCAGGCTTTCCCCAAGCTGCATGAATAGTACTGTTTGATCACCCTCATCTCTGTATGGGTTTAATATTTCCCAGTCTTGCGCTGACAGAACTCAAGCCATGTATCTGGCTGAAGACTACGCTCAGTGGAGTCTGATTATGTCACTATCTTTTACTAACTCTGAGATAGCAGTCTGATATGCTGGGTGAAAATAATCAATTCTGGTAATTCTTTAGCTTCAGAGCTTCTGCTCTGGCAATGTGCCACTTATCCATTAAACATGCTGCTCCCCCATCTCTGGCAAAACTATTAACATGTTGAAAACATGTACGGTGTTGTCTGATAGAGCTGATCAAATGTTGGCTCTAGGGAGAGGAGCACTCTGCAGTATCTCATTTGTAAGATTGCCAATGCACATAAATAAAAAGCTCCATTTTCACATCCTTGTTTTTTAGGAAGATGGACTACTGGGATAAAGACTTCACTGCAGCTATTGGCTCCTATCCATGCCAATAGTCATACGCCTTCTCTGCATAGCCCTGCCTGTAGGGACAAACAGTGAACTTCTTATGTGGCAGCCAAATGCAGATGAATCAGTTCGGAAAATAAAGCAAAACTTTATCATTTATATATAGCTAGCTCTTATATAGTACATGTCTATCTGTATGTGTGTACACATATAAAATGACTTCCAACAGCATTGTTCATTTGTCAGATAGTTCATGCTAAGGATTGGTATGATAGGAGCGGTCTTTAATAACGGCTTTCTTAATCTTTCTGCCTGCAACATTTACAGCTCAAGCTTCCTGCTGATGAACTAGAGCTTTTCAAGTTAGTTAGTTGCATATGTGATGGGTTGGACCCCCCTTTCGGGGTGCCACTGCGCGTGCTGGGGTCCCACTGAGCCCACCTGTCCTACCATCCTGGGTTTCCCTTACTCTGTGCTGCTGTGACAGGCTCTCAAGCCCCTTTCCAGTACTCACACAGGCAGGGACACACCCAGCTGTAGAATCACACAGAGTCTGTGATTAGCTCTCTGTGGGAGGGCTCAGCTAGGGGAATGCCCAGCTCTCCTGTGCACACACCCTCTGGAGTGTAAATCTAAAATTATATTGTCTTGCACTGTATAGACATCTTCATAGCGTAGCTCCTAAAAATCACCCCCTCCCTCAACGTGGAGGGAGATATGCGCAGCTTTTTGCCCCCTCCCCCCAGTTATGAATTGCACAAAATGGGTTTTGGAATAAATAAAAAATAAGTTTATTAACTACAAAAGGTAAATTTTAAGTGATTATAAAGGGATAGCAAAAAGAACAAAGCTGATTACTGAGCAAATAAAACAAAACACACAACCTAAGTTTAATTCATTACAGAATCAGGTTACAAATAATTTCTCACCCTAAATGTTTTATTCAGGTTGCAGAGTTTCTGCAGCTTAGAGTTCCGGTTATTTCTCTTCACAGGCTAGACCACTGTCTCAGCCTGAACGCAGCCTTGCCTTTCCCCAGATCAGTTCCTTTGTCTCTTGGGTGCTTTCAGCAGTCTTCCTCCTTGGGTGGGGAGGCAATGGAGAAGAGCCCCGACTGACTCATTTCCCAGCCTTAAATAGGATTTACATAAGGTGCAAATCCTTTGTTTCCAGTGGAAAAATGCCAGCAGTGTCCAAGGTGGTACTCCGTACCAGGTGACATTATCACATGACCTTGCAGTGTTAAAGCCACCATGGGACAAGGTTTATTTGTAATGTCTGCAGGAAAGAACTCCAGGAAGACAAGAGATCAGCATCTTCAAAGACCTATTCTATTGTCTCTCCTAATGGCTCATTCAGGCTGATTGCCCACTGTCTGGTGGGTGTTCCCCAAGTACACACACAGTTGTAATTGTTACATAGGAATATTGACGAACTTCAGATACAGAACTAATATATGCATGCAAATTGGATAATCACATTCAGCAAATCATAACCTTTTAAATGATACCTCACATGACCCATCTTGCATAAAACATTAGTTATGCCATATTTATGTCATAATATTTCTATGAAGAATATATGGGGTAGCATCACAGCATGTACATTTCTTTTAAAAAAGGAGTTGGGCTGAGTTTCAACATTCACTGTTGAGAGTGGGGACACGTTCCCTGCACACAAGATTTACTGCACAGTTATAGCTAAAAGCTGTTCTTAAAGTCCCCTGGGTGCTTTTTTGGCAGAGACTAACACTGTAACTGTCCCCAGTTAAACTACCACCCAGCTTTTTCTATGCATGCTTATTTATTCAGAGGGTAAACTTATTACAGAGAAAGCATAAAAGAACCTAATGAGCTTACCAGATACCGCTGCAACTCTAACACAGGCTCTAGTAGTAGCAGTCCTTCAAAACCCTACAAAACAGTTTTCTTCTATGGACACAAGTTCATAACAGCTGTTAGCTCAGCACTAGAGCACCCATGGAAAGCTTAGTCCATCCTTTAGACAGCGCAGAGATCTTTGATGTGGGGTTTCAGAAGTAGGTAAGGTGTAGACAATGAATTTTTCTTCTCAGGGTGTATCAGCAAACTACCTTCCCAAGTACCTCCTAGGAAACTCACTTCAGACAGATTGTCCCAAATAGTTCTTCGAAGTGCCTAGCATTTTCCCATTAGTCAGTTTCCTTGAAGTGTTACCAAACATAAACAATTGTATTTTTAATACAGTGGATCCCAAAAGTATTAAAGTTAATTCAATAAGGTTTCTCCAAGATCTCGCAGGAAATTGCTCTGTCACTTGCATGAACCCCCAGGAGCTCTCTCTACCTCCTTGGTAGTCTGAGCCCCTCTGCTATTACCCTCCAAAAAAGTCCAAGCAGCACTGAGATCCATTTCCCTCTTATTAGGGGTTTTTATCCCCTTCTTCCCTTGTGCTCTGAGCTCCAAACTCAGCTGATGGGAGGAATCCACTTGCGTGACTCATCAGCACAGGGGCTGGGAGCAGGGGCAGGGCTGAACCACCAAGATCTTTTGTCCTCTTGAACGTCTCACAAAAGTCTGTCTGGTGTTGCTGGACCTTCCCTGAGGGGCAGGACATAACACATTCTGTTGGAGATCAGCACTTGATACTAGTTAATGTCTCTCGCCTGTCTGCTGATTTACACAGCCACAGAGGCTCACAATACAACCACTCAAGTATTACCTTACAAGATAGTTATAAATTAAATTAGACTTTATTGAATGCTTGTGCATTGTAGGTGTGTAGGCTTGCGTAGCCGCCCCTCACTGCCAATCTCCGAGGGTGGCCATGCCTCTTCGCTGTCATGCACCTGGAACGACAGGGGGAAATTAGCTGTCTTTAGGGCTCAAACCCTCAGGTAGGGTAGAGCAGGTAAGGGTCTAGGAGCCCGGCCTTCAAGCAGGGGTGTGCCTAACACAGTCTAGGGGGCTCCGGTAAAGGGTGAGCACCCAGCACAGTCTAGGGAGCTCTGGCAAGCACAGGTCTCTTGACCTAAAGGGGTGTGTGGGGGGAAGTACTGACCCCCAGGGAAGGGGTAGCAGGAGGACGTGGGCCTGCCCAACTCCACCGCATCCCAGCCCAGAGCCTAACAGCGGCAGAGTGGTCTGCCACTGGGTCAGCGGGGAATCCACCCGCAACATGCTGACCATGTCTCTGGTGGCACCACAGCCAGACGGTAGTCTAGTTCCCATGGGCTTCTTCCTATACTTCCCCTCGGGTGTACCTTCCAAGGGTCGTCCTCAATCTCCCCAGGGTACACTGTGAGCAGCAGTTCCAGCATGTCCAGCCGTACGGGTAGCTCAGGGCCCTTCTTGGGACAGCAGAAGTTTTCCGTGGGCTACTGCATCCATAGTGCAGAGAACGCGTCTGACTCCCTTAGCAGCTGCCTCCCACCTGAGCTACAAGGCCCACCTTTTATACTTCCTGTTCCACCAGGGGGAGACTGGCCACCCCTCACTGTCAATCTCCAAGGGTGGTCATGCCTCTTAGCTTCATGTATCCATTAAACACTAAACACATTCTTAGGCTTGGTCTACACTACCCACCTGATTCGGCGGGTAGAGATCGATCTTCTGGGATTGATTTATCGCGTCTCATCTGGACGCGATAAATCAATCCCAGAAGCGCTCCCCCGTCAACTGCGGAACTCCTGCTCGCCAAGAGGAGGAAGCGCTGTCGACGGGGGAGCTTGCCTGCGCCGCGTGGACCCGCAGTAAGTAAACTTAATTCAATCTAGGAAATGTCGACTTCAGCTACGCTATTCTCATAGCTGAAGTTGCGTTTCCTAGATCGATCCCCCGCCCCAGTGTGGACCAAGCCTTAGATTCTTGATTCTAATACCTATTTTAACATTACAGGTGAACCAGACTGATTCCAGCTATATATTTGTCAGTGTTCAATCGAGACATGGGGACTTTGGGAAGAACTGGCACTTGGTCTGCTGGCATAATGCAAACAACCCACTAAAAGTCTTTTTTACTTTTCTCTGTTCACCACTGGGTTCTTGCTAGGACAAAACTCCTAGAAGTCTAAAGGGAAAACTAGTGTTATATTCACAGCATACAGACAGAATTTGGATAAAAACATAAATACTCTGGCTGGAAGGTCACACTGTAACACTACTTTATTTCTTAGCATTCAGAATGATAAAAACACAAGAACCCCAAAACAGAGAGGAAATAGGCTAAGTCAGCAAGGCATCACTCACCCAACCTTGCTCTTTCCAGACTGACTGCCTGGACGCTTTGCTACACAGCCCATAGCCTGCAAGTAGGGACAGGAAAACACCCCATTTTTAAAGTAATAGCTTGCAATTCCAACACAGTCCTCAAGATGTCCTTAAAAGTGGTGTGAGGGGCTCTGAAGCCCCTACTGAGTCCAAGTGAGACTCAAAGACATGACTGTGGTGTTATTTCATGAACTCAGTTGTGCTCCCTTCTCTGGTCCTTTGATATCTTTGGTTTAAAAACAAACAGCATTTTAAAGTACTGTTCAGGGCTCAGTTTGCAGTTTTTATTATTTATTTGTATCATGGTACCACCTAGGAGCCCCAGTCATGGACTAGGACCCCATTGTGCTAGGTGCTGTACAAACACAGAATAAAAAATGGTCACTGCCCCCAGGAGCTTGCAAAGTATAAGACAAGCAGAAAGCAGGTAGCTTTTTATGCCTCTATAGTTATGTGTGTGCTTTTTTTCCTCTTATGTCCCTCTCCCACTTCTGCAAGAGGTGAGTTTATTGTACTCATGTGTGAACCTGAAAAGGTTCATGGGTTTGGGTTTGTTCAGACAAACATCGAAGAATTCAGATTGTGGTCAGGAGCAGTAAAGTCTGCAAAATCCGATCTGGAAATGCCTGAGAATAGCCTGTCTCATGAGATTCCCGGCACTTCTGGCCAGGACCAGAAACAGAAAATACTATGAAAACAGCTTTTCCCATGACACTTTGGTGCCTGCATTTCTGGAGGCACCTTGGCTATTTGATGGCTATTAATTTTACCTCCAGTGGAATAGCACTTAATTTCTTCTGACACTTTCTGCATACGCGGTGCAAAAACTGTCACTAAACCAAGATCTTATGGCTGGAAAAGGCTGAGAATAAGACACTGCTAAAGAATATACTACTTAATTATAATAACTTTATAAGCATAATTTTGGGAGAATTTTCTGTATCAACTCACTTTTCTCAAGAATCTATTTTCTTTTCCTTTTTCAAATGCTGCTCAAAACTCTATTTTATGCTCAGGCATTAACCCTATCCTGCAATAAATGATATTTCCCCTTTTATGTGAACTATAGGATTCAGGAGAAGTCTCAATCAACTCATGCATTGGCATCTGTTGTGGTATACAGTAATATGCATCATTTTCCGTAGTGTTGATTTTTATTACAATGTGAATTAAGCGTATGATTGGTGTTTGAAATTTACTCGTGATTAGCCTTTGTGGGATTATTCCTCTATAATTTTTTTAAATGGTTATTTTAAAGGGGTCAGATAGCCAATGTTAGCACCATATGGTGCCATGGGGTAAAATTCTGGCTGCACTAAAGTAGTTTTGCCATTGACTTCAATGGGGCCAGGATTTTACCCTGACTTTTAGCTACTCCTAAATTCCCCAGTTAATTGGAACTAAGACTACAGAAGACGTGCATTCAGGTCGAGGAGAGGGGTCGGGGGAGAGGAGGGGATAGCAGCCTGAGCCAATCTAACCACCCCATTAATCAATCCAGAAACTGTTTCCAGACCTCGTTGCATGTTCTTATTTTTTAACCTCTGTTTCTTTCCCCTGTTGGTGTGACACAAAACACACAGAGTGAGAAGTATAACGTGACAGTGGAATTGACTGCACAGCGCTGTCAAGTGCCCAAAATAAACTGGAAGCAAAAGCCAGATATTTTACAATAATCTTAGGTGTTAACCTTAATAATTGTAGGTGTTACTTGCAATCAGACTTAGCGACAGTTCTTCAGACAAGTAGGTGTTTTGCTTTGCTTTCTTTTGTGATGGCATCCTTTCTAAAACGAGGAGTACTGGAGAAGTTTGTGCAATGCCCCTGCAGCTTAGCTCCCACGAAGGGAAAATCCCAGCTGTAGCCTTCACCTGGTAGAGGGTGGCAACACTCTCATTGACTGTCAGATATGGGGACTGAGAGTTCATCAGTATAAATTATCAACCCTAAAAGTGCCATTGGCTAACTGGGCAGAGAAGCATTTAGGATAGGGCAGCTTTTGTCCTGATAGCAGGAAATGACTCTCAAATTTGGGTGGATCAGATTCAGAAGTTTTGGATGGCAGCTGATCTAGTTGAAGGTAAACTCCGAATGAAAACCCCTGCAGAGTCATCAAAGTGGGGCAGTGCCAGCAGACTACTTAGCTCCTGGGTTCTCTGTGTATCATGGATTCATTTAAAACAGGCTACCGCTTTTGGGGTAACCTGCACACTGCCTTCCAGGAAAAGACCTGGGAATTGCAGCCATTGCCTCAACCACTAGAAGGAAAAATGAATCTACCAGGTCTTCAGGAAACTAGGTGGTGTTGAGGCAAAAGTCAAATCTTTAAAGATGGATTAAAATGTTTTGGTCTGGAGGAAAAAAGAAAATGACTGGTGTAGCTATCATTGTGAGCCCAGAGATTGCTGAGGTTGTCATCAAGATTGAAAGAAGAGGAGACCAATTGATAGTAGCATGGTTGATGATAGGACAGACCTATGGATCGGAAGGAGAGCTTTAGAAATGAGCTGGCAGAGTCAGTGGTTATGGTTAAAAGTAACATCTGGTTAGTGGTCAGTGATGATTTAAACAGCCATGTTGGTGAAGGGAGTCCAGGAGGAGTGGTGGGTTAATTTGGCTTCAGTAAAAGAAATGCAGAGGGAGAGGATTGGGTGAGTGGTGTTTGTTTAATGGGTTTTCAATGGTGAACATGTGGTTTGAGAAAAGAGAATCCCACATGATAAGACACTACAGTGGTAAAAGTAGAGGCCAGATGGACTATATTTTGATGAGATGTATGAAAATGGTGAAAGACATAAGGTTATACTGAGTGAATATGTGGCAGAATAACATAAGGTATTAATAGCTAAAATCCAACCTGAGAAAACAGGAACAAAAATGAAATTGAAGAAGAAATTGTTTTGGTAATTATGTAAGGGGGGAGGGAAAGGAAGAGTTCTGCCAAAAAGTAAAGAAAGGCTTTCATACCTCGCTGACGACAGTTAAGTCAGTGGAGGAAGAATGGAGGAAGTTTAAAGAATGTTTCATTAAGGCTGTGGAGACAACATTCAGAACAAGTGGGAAAACGGAGTGCTTTCAGAGAACAAGCTGGTGAGGGAAGTCTGCTGTCCAAGAGAAGTTAAAAAGAACAAATTATTGAAAGAGTTTGAGGAAGCAGGTCCCGATAATGAAAAATGCATACGAACAGGCAAAAGAAGCGGTTACTAAGTTAAGAGGAATTATACAAAAAGCTGGAGGAAAATGATGGCAGGAAATTGGGTTTTGGATTGTCAAAAAAAGGAACAAGGAAACACAAGATATGGAAAAAAATCTTTGTGTGAAGGATGGGAATTATGTGGTGACTAACCCTAAAGAAGTGGTAGATATGGAAAAAAATATTTCCAAAGGCTGTTAAATGAGAAGAGAAAGTTGTGAGTGCAAGCACTGCTGATAATCATAGGGAAGTCTCAAAAGGTATCAATCTCTGCAGAAGAGGTAGAAGAAGCACTGAATATGAAGAATGGTAAACAAGCTGGTGAAGATGAGAACTATTGATGTGATCAAGGCAGTTGGAGGTACTGGAATGAAGTGACTTCATAGATCACTATGTGGTTTGATGGGATCAAGCGAGGATACCAAATGACTGGAGAACAGGATTGATTTGTGCCTCTTTGGAAGGATAAGTGTGAATGCAAACGATCCCAACACCAAATAGGGGCATCACCCTGTCAAGACAGCCTCTTAAGATCTTGAAGAGTTTTTTGGAGTCATGGTTGAGGTGCAAGGTGTAGGAAAATACTGAAGACGAGAAACATGGTTTTAGGAAGGGAAGGAGTACTACAGATGCAATACTTGCAATGAGATAGAAATTTGACAGAATGATAAATGGAGGGTGTAACTGTGATGTAGCATTTATTGAGCTTGAGAAAACATATGACATGGTGCTGTGGAAGCTGGTGTTTGGAATATCGAGATGGATGGGAGGGGGACTGCAAGCAGTGGAGACAACAGAGGAGCTGTATTGAGGGCAAGAGCTAAGGTGGTAACAACACATGGAATTTCGGAGAGTTTTGAGGTGACGGTGGGATTGAGACAGCATGCTGAGTCCACTTCCCCTCTACCTTTGTTATGGAGTTAATTAGTAGGAGACCCAAGCTTGTGGGGAGATGGAGAAAATTAATATACATTGATGATGTGGTCCTTTTGTCTGACAGCAAAGAGAAATTGGTAAATGTTGTCTTACAGTGGGAATCTGTGTTTGAAGCCCATGTTTGATGGTAACTGCAAAGAAAACTCAACTTATGCAAGCAGAGAAGGTGGAAGACAAACTGTTGACTGAAGTTTCAGGAGAGAAACTGAATCAGAAGAAATAATTTGTGTACTTGGAGTACACTGAGTGCCCTCGGAAGAGAGATCTGGAGAACTGAAAAGAACCCAACGTTCATGGGTGGCAGTGAAAAAAGGTAGCAGGAGTGCTGTGGGATTGGCAATTAAGTAACAAACTGAAAAGAAAAGTGTATGCTGCATGTGTCTGTCCCTGCCTGCTCTATGATTTGGAAATGGTGGGTCTTACAGAAGTGGAAGAAAAGAAGATACAACAGTGGAAAATAATATACACTGAGGAGAATGGCAGGAGAGACAGAGTGAGAACAGAAGAAATTAGGGGGAAGATGATAGGCTGGAGAGTGCATGTTTTAGGTGGGCTGGACATGTGATAAGAACGACCAGCAAAGAAAGCATGGGAGGAAGAGGTCAGCAAGAAAGGATGTGGAAACTGAGGATACAATGGAAACACCCTGAAGAGAACAGGACTGAAACTCCAAGACTTCTGAACCCATGCGTGGCCCTGGAGGAGTGGCAAAGAAGCATGGGCACCTCTGACCCCATGTAAACATGAAAAGGAGTCAAGAACTGACGTGATGGTATCCTTTTAATATCCCCTAAATATTACCACTGTTTTTAAAGAGGCCTCTAAATATAGAGCAGACCTCTCACAATGAATGTGTTAGGCACAGTGAGCTATCTCTCTCCTCACAGTTGCATATGCCTCTGACTGATTTCATTGCATGTTGGTGACTGACAAACTCCCCGTTTTTTGGCTCTTTCCTGCTTTGTACTTCAGTCTGCCTATCTTGTGGAAGTTTTTCATTATCCTGTCCTCAATATCCTGATGAATTTCTTCACTTTTGAACTGTACAAATCCTGTCCTCCTGCTTGACTTGGCTCCCCTGAACCCTAAATGTAACAGATCAATAATCTCACACCTACAAGTTCTTATGAACAAAACAAACCTGTAGGAAGATGTCTACTAAACAAAAACCTGTTGTGACATATTACTGTGACACTTGCCTTTCAACATACTGCTCTCCCCACCCAATGCCTCCCACTGCACCCCTCACCTTGCTCTCCTTTGTCTAATTTAGGTCTCGATGCTGTAAGTAGTTCCACCCAAGCACACCCCTATGTTTTTTTTTTTTTAAAGTTTAGACCCTTGATTGTAAGGCTCTGATTTGTCTTTCTGAGTTGTTTGTAAAGCACCTTGCATTCCTATGGAACCACAGTAGTAATAATCAGGGGCAGTCCTAGACTAGCTGCTAGCAACTGGCGCCCTAGGAGAACCATGCAATCGATGCCTCCCACCCCCAAACCCCAAGGGCAGACCTATGCTGAGGTTTTTGGTAAACTGGGAAACATTTTGCCCCTTTTTTCCTTTTAATGTTTTTAAGTGTTTTTTTTTAAACAGAGGCTTAATTATTCGGTTTGTCCGTCCGTCCGTCTGTCCAACCAATGTTTCTGAGATCAGATAAAATAGAGACACGAAATTTTCAGACACGAAATTTTCAGAATAGAATTGTACATGACAGCTAGATGATATTTCAGTCCGATTTCAAATAAAAATGCGTTAAAAATGTTAATTATAATTTTTATTATTACAAATCCAAAATCATCCATTATGCTATCCTGCTTTAACTGCCATTACCACCACATCCAGTATAGAAAGAAATAAGAAAACTCTTCAATGAACTTTAACCTGTATTTACAAAACACTCCAAATAAAAAACACTCTGTGCTCTTAAAACATGACTTTTCTTGCTTTAAGTTTTGAAAATTCAGTCACTAGTTCTTTTAGATCCAGTTTTCCAGCTATTTCATGCTCTATTGACATTATGGCAACTCTTACAAGTCTCTCTTGCACCATCGTTGAATGCAGATATGTTTTTAACAATTTTAATTTGGAGAAGCTACGTTCCCCACTAGCTACGGAAACTGGCAAAGTTGAAAGAATGCGTAGAGCTATAAAAATGTTTGGAAATCTGTCTGTGAGTTTATTTTCACAAACAAACTTCAGTACTTCTTCAGGAGTGGAATGTTTCTTAAGTCATCTTGAAAAAGCCTGAAGCTCACTACCCAAATCTGTAGCATCAATGTCTTTTGAATTTTCATGACTCAGTGCCAACTCCAGTTTCATACAAAATTCTCTTATCTGTTTTGCTGTTTTCTTTTGCAAGCTGTGGATATCCTATAGAAAGACAAATACTGACTCTAGCTGCTGCATCTGTTGAAATCTTTCATCAACTGAGTGAATAGCAGTATCAAGGACTGCAAAGTAGAAATTCACTGTGAACCTTTGTTTTGGGTTCTGAATGGGTGTGTCTCATCCTTCAGAGGAACACTGCTGTTTCTTTTGCCGAATTCGAACTGGCTCTGGTTCAAATTCTGTCAGAAAGTCTATTTCTTCAGTAAGCTCAAGAGAATCTACCAGTGTTCTTTCAAACCCTTCATCACTTCTGAATTCCTCCAGAATATTTGTAGTTCGCTGCAGTTTTTACATAACAGAATGTATGTTCAAGTTCTTTTCCTGAAGCTGCTTACTAGTGAGGTTAATCTCGAAAAGGATATTACACTACAAATGAGTGAAGTCAAAAATTTGAACTTGGAAAGGCCATTCGCAAGAGCTTCTGCATCTGAACGTGCCATATTGCCAGATGATCCAGTAAAGGTAGTATCATCAGAAATTTCAATTAGGACATCATAAATGTTTCCAAGTTCATAGTGAAGAGGCTTCAAAGCATCAATGCGACTCTCCCATCTTGTCTGACTTAGGCCTTGGCTACACTTGCAGATGTAGAGCGCTGGGAGTTAAACCAGCCTTCGGAGACTGCAGCAAGGAAAATGCTGCCGTGTGTTTACACTGTCAGCTGCAAGCGCACTGGCGTGGCCACATTAGCAGCTCTTGCAACGCCACAAAGAGCAGTGCATTGTGGTAGCTATCCCAGTGTGCAAGTGGCTGCAGCGTGCTTTTCAAATGGGGGGGGTGGAGTGTGACAGGGAGTGTGTTGTATGTATGTGGGAGGAGAGACTGTGTTTTGGGGGGCTGAGAGTGTGTCAGCATGCTGTCTTGTAAGTTCAGACAGCAGCAGACTCCCCTTCCCCCCACCTCTCTCTCTGACATACACTCACAGCAACAGCATTCCACAATAATGGTTTGCTTTGTCCCGGAGCAGATAAGCATGCCGGCTGTCAGAAACGGAGCTTTGAAAGGGGATATCCGCATGCCTGTAGCCGAGTTCAAAACAATGACAAGAGTGGCCACTTGACTTCAGGGAATTATGGGACGTTTCCGGAGGCCAATCACAGCGTAGTAATGCAACACATCGTCCACACTGACACCCGGGCATTTCAGCCAGGGCGCAGCAAGCTTTATGCTTCTCATGGAGGTGGATTACCAGGAGCGCTCCAGCTGCAGAGTCCAGGCACTCTAAGTGCCTTGCCAGTGTGGACACCTCAGGAGTTACGGCGCCCAGGGCTGATTTAATGCACTCTAACTTGCATGTGTAGCCAAGCCCTAGGTGGTTTCACAGTCAGAGAATTCACATGGCGAGTCAGACTCTCCCAACAGCGTGTTGAGCCTGAGAAAAACCCATAAACATGTTGCACCAGATCAAAGAAACTGCTTGCCTCCAAACAGCATCTAGCATCATCATTGACAACCAAATTCAGAGAATGCGCACTGCAAGGAACAAAAAAGGCCCTAGGATTGATTTCCATCATTCTCCTTTGCACACCATTGTCTTTACCCTTCATATTACTCCCATTATCATAGCCTTGGCCACATAAGTTTTCAACAGATAATGACATTGTTTCAAGCTCTTGTAGAATAGTTTCAGTCATAAATGCTCCAGTCATCTCCTTCAGTGGTATGAAACCCAAAAAATGTTCCTTTATGAGCACTTCAAAATTATCTTCATCTGCAGACTTTTCCATATTCACAAAAGGAATGATCATCGTCATTTGTTCAACATGACTTACATCTGGTCCAGTATTATTGAAAAGTATTTTGCAGAATGGGCAGCTTCTACAATTTTCTTTTTAATGGCATTTGCTAGGATTTGAATCAGTTCATTCTGCATATTTTTTCCTAAGTAACGAACCTCTGTTTCATGATTAGTTATTTTACATAGATGCTCCTTCATGACTGGATCAAACAAAGCTAGGTATTCAACAAATTTTAAAAAGTTTCCATTACCTGGAGTGTGTAATTTTTCATTTCTACCACGGCCGCGGAATGCTAAATTTTGCCCACCGAGAACTCTCACTAAAGCAATCAGACGCTCTAATATTTGTTGCCAATATTCTTCTTTTTCCTTGACCACAAGTAAATTTTCTTCATTGATAGTTTTTCCTTTTTTGAATCGTAATTCAAGTTCTTTCCAATTTTGAAAACATTCCAAATGTTCTGTACTTCTTTCATGTGAAGAGAGAATTGAAGATATGTTTTTCCAGTCCTTCGAACCATTTTCAGTAAGTGACGTACCAATTGCTTGATTTCTAAACAACTTGCAGCAACAGCAAAACACAGAGTCCTTCGACACTGAATATTGTAACCAGTTTCGATGAATTTCTTCCCCATTAATAAGTTTCCTCTTGTAATGCTGAGCAGAGAATTTTGTTTTATTTCCATCCTTAGGGAAGGGAAATTCATGAACTTGTTTGGGTCCATGTTCCACGAGAATTTGCCACATGCTGTCATCACATCTGGGCCATGAAGCTGGGTCCTCATACTGTAACTTGTTTGTAACTTCCTCATCCTTTCTTCCTTCCTACTTCATTTACTTCAATTTCTGCATATGTCTCTGAAGGTGAATAAATTTTCTCCACTTCCATATCAGTCTGATGCTGTGAGCTGCCTTCATCTAGAAGTAAGTTTCCATCATCTTGAGTTTCCAAACTGCTTTTTTGTGGATGTGAGCTACCCTCATCTCGAAGTAATATACCTTCATCTTGATGTTCCAAACTGCTTCCATGAGGATGTGAGCTAACCTCTTCTCCAAGTAAAGTTCCTTCATCTGGATGCTGTGAACTGCTTCCATCTTTATTTGGATTAAAGAGAAGATATTTCAGGAAGGATCCCTGCTGTTTTGCTTGGTCCTTTTCTTTCTCAGCCTTTCGTTTATGATACTCAGCTCCTGAGGGTTTTCTTCTTCCTCTTTCTGCCATGGGGCATTTGAATATTGTTATGTACTAACTGTGCTCCCGACTGCAAGCATTATAGCATTAAGGACGGCTGACACACCACATGGTTGGCGATTTAAACCACATTGCAGCCATCCCAACATGTCTTTTCACTGCTTAAAGGTTCAGTGATTAGTAACATACACTCACTTACCTATTAAAACAGTTGGTTACAGGGTTTACATGGAAACAAAATGACCTTTTTCGACTTTATAACCCGACACCGGTTGTTTGGAAAGTAATCCCCTTCCTCATGGTTACCCGCTTGGAGTGTGACATCATCACTTTCATAGTCTATTAAGCGTTAACGCTGTTACTTTTCTTTTATGGACCTTATTTATTACATGTCGACCAGTTATAACACAGAAAAGTTCATAATTATATAGCCCGATAATAACGCTAAGGTTTAATAATGCTTAAAGATACTCATATTTTGGATTTATAATTCTGAAATACGTTATTCTTTATTCTTTGGCACCAAGAAACACAATTTTACACAGCATTCACTCGATTCTTAACCATCTACCTGCAACGTGTGTTAAAATGACCATTTGACATGTTTCAACTCGCGATATCTCCACTCTACATGAATTTCCAGCTATGCGACCTTGATGTATATTCGAGTTAGGTGTCACTAGCATTGCAGCTCTTGCCACTGGCGGATGTGTTTAATTGTGGCTGAGTTATTGCTTATCAAAATTGTGGAGTGGATCATCTTGACCTTACATCACAAATTGAAACAAAATTTTGCTCAAATATTATTTATTTTTGCAGTAAATAAAGATTTGACATATTAATAAATTCTCAGAAATGTAGAGAAATGAATTATAATTCATATTTCTTCCGTACGTGCACAAGAGTTGAAATAATGACATCTTGGTTATTTTATTTGTATTTTTTCATCTTTTTTATTTTTTTTTTCATGTTATTATTTTTTTATTTGATTTTTTCCCTCGAACTTGGTGCCCCATTTAACTTGGCACCCTAGGCGACCGCCTAGTTCTCCTATATGGATGGGCCGCCCCGGTAATAATGAAGTTGTGATCATTCTACTCTCAGACTGTAGAGATTGCCCATGCTGCCATCAAATGTACTAACAAAATATCAAATCTTCCAAACCATTTAAGGTAATGAAAATGTGCTCCCCAAAAGTGTGTAAATCATAAAACAGCTGCATTACACACTAGACCCCTTCAGCACCCAGCAGCAGCATCTCCTGGCTGATTTCAGAATATCAAAGATATCAGCATAAAAATTATACCTGTAATTGAGCAGCTTTGACACTTACATCATGTAGACATGGGGTGCACAGAGCAGGTACATGTTGACAGGATTGCTACCCATGTCTCCAGCGGAGACTGCTGTCTAAACATAGCACCTTAGACTGCTCGGCCATCCTGACCTGCCCACGGCTTGATGTGATTGCTAATGCACAGCTTCTGGGCATGATACTGCAAATCCTTACTTATTTGAGTAATCCTTATACATATAATCCCATTGAAGGCAGTGGGACCACTCACATGAGCAGACTACTCAAATGGTTAAGGGGTTTTGTGATTGGCCCCAGGGTTAATCATTCAGCAGATGAAAAAGAGTGAAATTAGTTCTTTGAAGACCATTCAGAAAATACAAAATACTTAAAAATTAAGTACATTTAATAAATAGCTTCATAATAAAGGAAACCAATACACAAGTAGAACAGATAGAGAAGTAATCAGTTACAAGGACTCACTCTTGTCCTTGGACCAAAGAAACATGTTTAATAGTTCCCAATTAGGTAAGGGAAAACTATACGTTTTAAAAGTCAGAGATTGAAATCAAATTTAAATGTTCAGAACAGAATGTGATCAATACTCTTATTAATCCCACCTACCTCAAATGCTCTTCTCTATTGAATAAAAAATATTGCAATCATGAGTGACAATCTCAATTTCTTTTGGAAATACATTTTCATTCTTCAGTGTTTTTAATTTGCCAAAGGGAAAATGAGACACTCAGCTAACAAGTTCCTTTAAAGGAAACTCTGCCTGTTGAACTTTGGGGGAAACATTTCAATACAATCTTTGGAGTGGACCAGAACACAGAGATCTGGATTCTATTCCCAGGTCTGCCACTGGCCAGTTGCTTCACTGCTTTGTGTCTCAGTTTCCCCATCTGTAACTTGGAGGTAATGATACTGAGCTGCTTTGTAAACTGCTTTGAAATCTATAGATGACAAGTTCTATATGAAAGCTAGGTGATGGTATGATTATTATGGGGAATTAGATGCATGCATTTTACTACTGCAGCAAACAAGAGTTTCATACCCCAGGGGCAAATCCTTATCTCCTTATTCATATGTATGATTGACTTCAATAGAGCTAGTCACGCAAGTAAAATAAATGGGGCTCTGTCAGTCTCCATGAACAGCAATGAAAATCTGCCCCTTTTGCTTTTTAAAGCTATGATTAAGTAGTTACTGTGCGTAAAGTAGCAACAGGTCATCAGTGATATAGGGACTCCCGGATCTTAATTCTTCACGGGCATGGGATGCACTTGCTCACTTTACAAAGCCAAAAGATAAAGTCAAAATGAAAAGAAGGCATTGTTTTGGATATGGGAAGGCCTAACAAATCAGAATGTGCTATTGGCTTTTCACCATTTATTTAAATTAAAAGTTTTTATACTTGAGTAAAAAACCGCTACAAGCAATGTTTTGGATCCTATGGGGAGAAGTGGGGATAACTCCACTCACCTGTATCTGTTCTCCCCTCAGAACATACACACTGAACTCATAACCCCATGCAACCTTTTGTATATGTATGTCTACACTTCTGTTGAAATGTTCCTTGCTTCCATGTTCCTTGGAGTCTGCCATGGTCTTCTCAGTTACAATAGAGATGGGCACACCCTGAAAAATGGGTTCAAGAGCCAAATTTCTGCATACTTCTGAGATGTTTGGATTTGGGATTTTGCTTTTGGCCTAGCTCTAGTTGCAGTGAAGCTCCTTATTGGCTGTTATTCTCCGAGTCAGTACTTGCATTGCTGGCTTGTTCTGTAATTTATTTTTAGTAATTGGTGACTGGCTTGTTCTCCTGAAAGCTAACAGTGACAACAGTTGCCCTGATACAAAGTGAATTATTTAGGAGGAACAGATTGGAATATGTACTGTACTTTCTTCAGGGACTACTACAGACACTCACTCTGAAAAACAGAGGATTCCAGAACTGGGCAGCTGGAGTCACGTATCTCCCTCTTGTGGCCTGGTGGGATAAATCTCTCTGTAACATGGATGCAGGATGGTTGTCTGGGAGTTCACTGATAGATGAAACTTGAAAAATAAAGTAGTTTACATTTTAAAAATGGTTCTTTACCCTACATCCCCAAATCATTCCTTCTTTATTTAGCTTTCCCTTTTTAAAAGAAGCAAATAAAATCACCAATTTGAAAAAAACAACAACCATGCTCAGATTTCTCAAACCAAAACACTGAATTAAAACCCCCTTAAGTTTGGGTAGGTTTGAATCTGGATCAGAACTTTGTGAGTATCCCTATATCTATAGTGCACCAAACCAAAAGCACAGATTCAAATAATTCTTGATTTTAATTAAAATTGGACCTGGATCTCAACTTTATATCTATCTATGTACCAGTACCAAAGAGAGACAACTCCTATTCACGCCCATACAGCACTATTTAACTATTCCCCCCATTCCCCATGTGCAATAGTCACTGAAACAAGAAGAGATTATTATAGTGCAAAGGTGAAACTGACTAGATAGAAAATGTCAAATATTCAAAAAAATGCTTGTACTGTACATGCACGGTAGAGTGTTCATATATTACCGAGAGGGGCATTAATATGAAACCCTTTATGTAACATCTTCATGTTTAGTACTAAGCTGTGCTCAGTTAGTGTAGTGAATGTGACAAGTATGTGTATGTGTAATGTAGTGTATGTGACAATTTTTATATTCTCAGCACAAATAACACAATTTGCATAATTTCATCAAGACTCTGATAGAAATACAGAATGTTTCCTTTTCCTTTTTGCTTTCCTATGTGTCCTCTAAAGTTTATTGCTGTGCTTTTTGGATTTCCAAGTATTTAACAATATTTACTATGACCATCTGTTTTTTGTTTTTGTTTTAATATATTTTTACTCAGAATTTCTCTTTATCCCTATTTCTTCTTTTCAGACCTTGACAGCGGTCTTCAAAAATGGTTCTTTCTGCTTTTGGAGAAGAGGCTGTGATCAACTCTGACCTTCTCACGCTTCTTACAATGGTTATTCTGCTGTAAGTGAGAATCTCTTTTCAGAACTCCGTCATACTTCAGGATAACGAAAGCCACTGGTTCCATTTCTTTATCAGAAGAGCCACTCCATCAATTGAGGACACATTTTTAACTTGATTCTCTTTGAAATTGGCAAAAAAATTCTCTATATTGACCAGTAAGCAACATTCTTTTTTTCAAGATACCTTAAACCAGGGGTCGGCAATGTTCGGCACGCGGCTCGCCTGGGTAAGCACCCTAGCGGGCTGGGCCCGTTTATTTACCTGCTGACGCGGCAGGTTCGGCCGATCGTGGGCCAATGGGGGCGGCGGGAAGCGGCGCGGGCCGAGGGATGTGCTGGCAAATGTTTCATTTGTTTTGATACATTTGAAATACGGCTCTGATGATGTTGGTTTTATATTTCCTGTGCCAGGAATTTTTCTTGTGGATCATGTCACTTCTCAGGACCTTTCTAAACCCAGATTAGCTTTTGTTATTCACAATAGAGATACCATTGTTTTTTATCTTGTTGTAGAGTTATGTACTTGGGGCCTAATAGCATAGATGTCTATTGAAGTCAAAAGAGAGCCTCTCCTTGATTTCAATGTGTTTGAATCTGGCTTGTAGAGATCCAGAAATGTGAAAGATTCATTTTAATGTGCAATCAGCTAGCTGAATGACTGCTTAATAATGTAGTCTTTATTTACATGATCACAAGTTGTGCTGTATAGATGTATTTCTATATCACATGGGGGTATTTGAGAAATAATTTTGTATTAGTAAAGGCTGTATCATAATGCTTGTGGGAATGGGGCAGAGTTGAGTATGAACATGGAATATATTAACAAAGTCTTCTATATATTAAATTCCAAAGTAATAGAGAGATTCCACACAATATATAAATATTTATCTAATCAAATAGGATGCTTCAGGGAAAAGAACTACAGATGTGCAAATAACCAAGTTGGTTTTTTCCTTTGTTCCATGGCTGGCGAGGGGTAGGGGGGGGGGAAGGGGAGTTGGGAAACGGGACGGAATTCAGTTTGGGACAACACAAAATAAACATTTTTTAAAATGTTTGCAAACCAAAAATCGCTTGACCTCAAAACAAATGTTTTATTTCATTTGAGGTTTTTACCTTTTAAAAAAAATCAGAGAAAAATTCAAAATGAAAAATTGTTTCAAATAAAATGTTTTGTTTCAAAAATATCAAACACAAATATTTCATCATTTTCAGATTTTTTTTTCAACCCCAAAATTTGGTGAATTCAACATGGATTTGCAAAATGTTTTCATTGACCTGAATCTGCATTTTTGGCAAAAATGTTTTATCCAAAAAAAATTTCCTGGCTCTAAAAAGAACACATTAGCCTTTGACATTTTCAGACACATTTATTTTAAAGGTAGATGTAGACTATTATTGTTGGGAAAGTGAGAAGCTTGCAGACCTTAAAGATGCTTGCATGTGCACGTGTCAGTGTGTGCGTGTGTCTCTCTCTGTGTGTGTATATCTTAGACCTAAAGATCCTGTCATCCCCCAAAAGATTTGGGTTGGATATTCTGAGTTACGGGGTTGTTGTTGAATGCCTTGTACACTCCAAGCTCCCACTGAAGAAACCACATAACCTAAAACTCTAACTGTGATGCTAATAGGATGTGTAGGATCCGGCCCTGGTACAGTATTCAGGTAGTTTATATATTTATATTTTGATTGTGAAAGACAACGCCACTTCAGTGTAAGCAAGACCTGATTTCTTTATTTGCTTGGCACAAAGAAATACAGAACATGTAATCTGATGACATCTATGTTTTCCCTCACATTTGAAACCAATTTTATTTTAAGACAATTGGATTAAGAACAGCAAGCTGCAACAAATTGCTAATGCTGTAGCAAGCTTCCCAGGCATATTCCAATAAGCAAAGCCCACATATTTCACAGAGCAAATCTTAGCATTGTTGTTATAAAAAGCCAGGTTGACTCTACTGTATTAATGAGTGCTGACTCGAAGTTTACAGTCTTGCCAGAACTGAGGGCATTTGACTGAAATCTTAATTTCCACACTTGTAGTTTGGGAACCAAATATTTTCACTATGGGTAATGTCAGGAAAATGTCACTTTTCTTCTGTTTTGAAATTCTTTGGTATGCAGTGAACAGCATCTCTCCAAATTCCCCCTCTCATTTAATCCACCATTCTGACTCTTGTGCTACAGAGCAACGGATGGTGTTTACTGACCTCCTGCACTTCTAATCCCTTCTCTTGGAGATTGAAATGGCTTTTCCTGATGTCACCATGTGAAGGCTCAGAGTACATGCCTCTCTGAAGTCTGTAGGGTGACCCCAAGCACTAATAGATGAGAAGGCAGTGACTTTCACTTATGAGAGCCTGTTTCAGTATCAGGAGTATCTGAGGATTTGTTACAATAGTCCCTTCATACTGTTTGATTATATTCAACAATTAGGGTCCAATTCTGAATGCCTTTCACATCCAAATCACAAGAAGCACAGAATCTGGCCAACTCTGTGCAGAATGGGAGACTATTTTCCTGCCATTGCATCGTAGCCTGTGCATTTAGTAGTAAGACTTGAGCCATTTCTCCTATTTCCCTCTATTTTTCTAAATGATATGCTAAAGCTGAAAAAAGTGATGGGCTTAATCCATAAATGATTGGGTCTATGGCCTGGATTTTTCAGAAGGTCAGATAAGATTATCATAATGGTACTTCCTGGCTTTTAAATCTATGGATTCAAAATCATGTCAGCTATTACTTACATAGAGGCATTGCACTTTTCCATACACAAGAGCAAGTATATGCTTTTTATCTGACTTTATTAAGTTTATTTTGTTCTTTCCTGTTAACATTTCAGTGTCTTTGGGGGAGAGAGAGCATCCTGTTTGTCTCCATTGTGACCATCTGTTCTGAAGTTAACACACAATGGTTGCATGGACTAGACAACAGAATTCTGAGAGATTTGAAGGTAGAATACACAAAGGAAAAAGCGCAATAGTTGCATGTGGAAAATGCACCACAGGCATCAAAGTAATTATGAAATCAGAAATAATATAAAAATAATCTATGAGTTTCCCCAAAATATTCAGGCTTCTATAGAACAACTAAGAAATATAGTGTTATATTTTGGTGTTTCTATTGTATAATCCAAATGAGCTCCTCAAACCCCAGAGAAGCTATAAAGCAAAATATCTTGGTGCATTTTAAAATCAAGAATCCTAACTAAAATACTTAGTTTTCCACGTAGAATAGATACTTTCCTAATTTGCAAAACTTTTAACAAGAGGGCAGGGGGGTCATCCTGACCTATCGCATCCAGAGATCAAAATGGCTTTGAACTCTCCCTGCTCCTTTAATTTCTGCAGCGTGTTGGAAGATGTATCACAAGGCCCTGATTTAAGTATGTTCTATTAGAACAACACTGATGGAAGATTTAGTGAATTTGTTGTAATTACTATACTGGCAATTCACTCATGTTGCCAGAAAGAAGGCAATATTTCATCATGATTCTGGTGAAGGGTCTCTTTAGCGTTGTCTCTAATTGGGTTGTCACAGTTAGGATGGAGAAATCAGCTCATAACCTCAGCTGCTCAGGAAACACGTTTCATTTCCTGAACAATTTTCAAGTGATTGTCCCTTGTATAAAGGGCAAATCATTATTTCATATAGACAGCAGAATAAAGGGATGAAGAAGGGACAAATTCTCCTCTGGAATCTTTAGATAATACAGTGTTCATAAAACTTACCAAATATACTCGTGGCAACTGAGGTTTCAGTTACTCCTGCTACTTTTCTAGCTGCAGGATGCTCACTTAGGTGCATAGGACTCCTGCCTGTGAAAGCATAGCAGGATTGGGTTCTAATTTAGTGCAAGAACATTGTGTACGTTTTAAATTAGAGGAGCCAATTTAAGATAAAGCTACATATAATACTTCCTTTGTGTAGGAGATACAGCACCTGACTTTGAAACAAAAATGGTAGCCCTTTTCCATTCTGTTACTTCAAAAATATAACTAATGTGTGCATTTGAATTAAATGTTCCTTTTTCTTACCCATGTCATCAAAATATTTTACTAAAAGTGTTGTCACTTATGAGCTCCTCTTAAAAAAGGGATGGATAAATCTTTTCAATTATTTTTGGGCTTACAGAACTAATTTAAATGTGTGAAATTGGATGGACAGGTACCTTAGAATGATATGTTGGCCACACGCTGTCATCAAGGAAAAGGATGAAGATTCTCAAAGGTCTGTTGGGAAGAATGAAAATAAATTTAGTCTCATCCTGGGAGCATCCTTGGCTGAGAGCAGAGGCAAGGTCTCAGGCTTTTCTGGATGGCTGAGTATATAGCCCAGATAAAAGGTCTCAGATGTCCCTCACTTAGAATGAAAGTCAAGTTCAAACTGCGTGAGGTGAAACATACACAATTTTAGAACAAGAGTGAGGTAAAATATCCAGTGAGTTGGGATTAGGGCTGTTGGAAAGTTTTCAAATTCCAGAATTTGGATGATATTTCACTACCTGAAAAAATTCTGAAAAAAAATGGATAGAAATTTTAATGAAAAAATGTTTCATGGTGGTTCCCTCCCCCCCTTTTGATCAGCTGTGGAGTTGATTGACAAAAGGGGAAAATTACAAAAATTCACAATTTCCTCCAGCTTTTTTTGAGACCAGCTCTAGTTAGGCTCTTAAGTAAGAAAATAGCTAATGTAACCCAAAAGTATTTAGTTATGCCATTATTTTTACTAGCGTGTTGGTGGCTTTCAGATCTTTGCTTTTTTTTTCATTTGTCTAACTCTATCTCCTACCGCTATTAATGGACTAGTGAAAAAGATCCATCCATTGATAGTGTTAGGCAGAGTTAGAGAAGGGATAGTCTGTCATCATTGTCTTCTAAGCTTGATATTTGATCGTGAAAGAGGAGCCCATGGAGACAATACCTTTTAGCGCTTGGTAACTTAAAATATATAAAATAAAGTTCAAATTGGTGGCAAACAAAACTTATTTTATTCTCATAAAAAGATCCACAATATATTGTATTTTGTGATGGCCTGATTAGATAGGAATTGGGGGTTGGCACAATTTTATCCATCACTACCCCAATGTTAACCCAAATTGGAGTGCTTTTAGGTTTTTCTTGGATGAGTTGAAAATTTAGAGCATGCTTTTTGAGCTTAGGAGAAGTCTGTGCTATCAGGTAGAAGACTCCCTCCTTCCCATCCACCACCACAAACTAGACTGGCAAAAGTGAGTGCTCTCAGAAAGGGCTGATAGACACAAAAGGAAAATTCTATTATCAGACTCAAGGGGAACGCTGATTTTCTGTCACATGTTACCGGGTGGTGATATTACGCATAGTCTTCCAAGTTCTTTTCCTTAGTGTGCGAGCAAATGTTCAGTCTTGACGTATGCGACGTTAATTTTGGATTATGCAAGGTGCCATGTAGCGGCAACAATCTTTGGAGAAAGAGCTGTGCAAAAAGCAGGAGAGTTTGCTCTCTGCATTGGTCTCTGATTAGAGAGAACTGTTGAGGCAAACATGCTCTGTTGGAATTGGGCATTGATGTTGGGCTAAAATTCCTGAAAATTTGGATTGCCTTGCAAGCTGTTTGACCACCTCTGTTCTAGGACTGGTGCATGTGTAAATAAAACAAGTCTCACTTAGGGATGCAGACTCTGGGTATTTTTAGATTTCTATTCTACCTAAAAGCTGACCTATACAGCCTTAGACATCCGCAACCATTGGTAGACGAGCAACACTGGTATCAATAAGGGGGAAAATACAGCTGTACTTGGCATGGTATATGATCCCCCAGACTGTTCCATTCTTGCTCAAAGGTTATTAGTTCAATCTGACTTCTCGAAATCCTAAAAAATTCCAGTTAAGTTTTCATTACTCTCTTGCTATTTTGTAATGAGAATAATCTTAGCTCTTTTGCCTTACTGGCTTAATAGGTGAGATAATGTTTTTTTCCTCAACTGATTCATCCCTTTGAACACATTCTCTTGGTCAGAAACATGAGCAAAATTTCACTGAAAGGCCAAATCAAGGCCAGACTTTACAAGTTAGTCTTGTAGCATCGAACGTCCATTCCACCAGCATGCAAACCACTGTGTAAATTAATAGCTAGCTTCTCAAGTGCATAAAGCCTCTCTGCTGCCTGAAACTAGCTAGCTTAAAAAGCACTCCCAGCTGCTAATGAGAGTTGGGTTTTATTCTCTAATGACCTCAACTTTTATATACTTTCTGAAAATCTGAAGTTTCACCTAAAGTTCAGTGCAATAGGGTTCAATCAAAAAGTGCTTGGATGATGCCCTGGGCAGTGCTCTGCAGCCCCAAGCAGCATGATTAACCAGATAGAGGGCATGACCAGACCTTTTGACTCAGTGCATATCTAATGCCATTGAGGGGCAACATACACTGCTCTTTTTTGGAGGAGCAGTAAGGGGCACTGCTTAGTCCTGCTTCCTAGCCCCTCTATGCTATTCTACCCCCACACAGTCAACAAAAAAGCAAAGATCTACTCCTTCTCCCCATTCTACTGTGCCCCACACTGGAACAAAGAAAAGACTTTTGCTGTTAGTGATAGAAGCTGAACTGGGTTCTGACTTGAAGGGGGGATATAACAAAGCACTATTTACGGCTTCTCCCTGGTTATATCTATATATAAAAGGGTCGCTGAGAGCAAAACACCCAGAAACAACAGGGCGTGAGCTCCTACTGTTTCCCCCTCCCTAGAATTTTATGGCAGGTTGTATTTGACAGGAGTTTGGCGCTTTCCTGGAAAAGACGGAGGCAGACTTATCTGCTGCTGTGAGTATGCCTAGCTGCACCATCACTTCTCCTCTCTCTGCCCATTGTATAGGGCCAAATCCTGCCCTTGAATGAATAGCTCCAATATGGCTCTGATTGCTGGCTACCCTTGAGTCTTGCTATTTAATTCTGTAATTTTCACCTCTTTGGTGCTCTACAGTTAAGTTTTGCATTCCATGTTCTAGCAGCCTGGATATTTTTCTATGGGAGAACTGATACACTGTCATGGAATAGCCATCAGTAGTCAGCTGTAAAATTCTTTCCCCTGGAATAACATAGGGTATAGATTTTTCCATATGGCTGGTGAATGCTTAAAGTTCTTTGCCATCTATTTCCTTGCCCTTCATAGAACTACAAGGATTCCCCAATTTAACCCTCACCTTTAAGGCCACAAATTCAGGTTAGTAGCAATCACCAATCGATTAGCTTATGCTATGTGTCTTTGCCTGTCACTGATTTGGATGCTGAATTGTAGGCTATGAAAATAGATCTCTGTTCAAGCAGCACAGAAATATACAAATACTGTCATAGGGCTCACTGTTGTTGGTGCAGAGATAAATTCATGCATCTCTCTGTGCCCCAAGGAAGGTTTCTCTAACACATGAATATAACTAAGCAAAGCTGCTACAAGCCACAGTACAATTAAATTACCCTGGAATGAAAATGATAAATCAATATGTCCTTCTTATAAGCCCCCATGGCTGTTGCACAGGGGAGATATAATTCTGCCACTGCTCAGAGATAATGAAGATGGTGAAGCTCAATGTGCATAGCAAGAAGCTAACAAGACTGACACTGTCCTTCCTACCTCTGAATCTTTCACGTATGGCATGAGATCTTTCCAACACAATTTCTGATAAATTCAGAAGTAAGGAAGTAGCTCCCATTTGAAGTCACTCACATGAGCTAAAGGCAGGATTTGGACCAGAATTATTGTTATTATTGTTGCAAAATTATTTGTGCTACATCTTTCTCTTCTACACACTAGACTGACAGTCAGGAGAAATGTTATAATTCTTTTAAGCCTTGGTTATCGCAGCTGAACTTAGTTATGTTTATACCTCTCTTGTACATCCCTCATACATAAGTTCCTTCATTTTACCTATTTACCAGTTGTCTCTGAAAAATTCCTAGGTTATGAAAAAGCCAGTATCTGGGTTTTATTGATTTTTTTTTAATTTCCACATTTGGGCTTTTTTGGAACCTAGCTCCTCACTCAAAGTCCCCACTGGACTTCAGTGTGGCCCCATCAGCTTCCACTACACAATAGGGGAGTGAGACGAGCTGGAAGCCAGGTCCTGGCAGCTGAAACTGCCCAGCCACAGCAGTGACAGACCCGAAGGAAGCGGAAAGCTGTACCCCATGAGTACTGGCCCCTGGGCTGGACAGAGCTGCCTCCTGACCCCAGCCCTTCAGTGCGGCCCCAGTGGTGCTTGTGGGAGTCTTACCAGCTTGGATCTCATCTCCAAAGTGAACAGTCCATCTTTGCCAAAGGACTGGGAATTGGGGGAGGTGGGTTCTATTGCTGGTTCTTCCACAGACTTCTTTTGTGATTTCGGGCCATGTCACTTAGACCCTATCATCAAACATGAGTGCCTCAACTTAGGCACTTATTGTAAGAGACCAGGGCATATGCAGTCTGGTCTAGTGGTCACAGCTGAGTGAGTGTCCACAAGTCAAGGTAGTAGTCAGTGAGCAGGGATCGGAATAATCACTAGAGTCAGGATCGATAAGCAAGAATCAGGTCCTAGTCAGGTTGATGTCAGAGACTGGAGATCAGAGGTAGTTACCAGGCTGGAATCAGGCGATGGGGTCAGAGTTAGGCTGGGGTCGGAGACTGGAGAGGATGAAACAAGATGTGGTCTGCAGTCATAGCAGGCCAGAAGTCTGTGTGGTTGCCCAGACAACTTCCTGGGGCACCCGCCAAGGTTAATTAGTGCACATGGCCCATCAAACAACCACAGAGAGCTGTCACTCTGGACCCCTTTGGCAATGTGGGAATGTCAGCTATCCTAGACCCAGGTTCTAGTCCCATTGATCCTTATACCTCCATCCAGCTTTAGGCATCTAAGGCTAGGGCCTTGTCTACAATTAAGTTTGCTGGTATAGCTATGCTGGCAAACCCTCCTCATGTAGATACAGTGTATACCGGTAAAAATGTCCTTTTTTAAAGTATAATTTATATCTGTTCCTCGAAAGAAATTATCCTGCCAAAGCAACTTTTTTGCCAGTATAACTGCATCTCTATTAGGAATTTTGCTGGCATAGCTATGTCAGCCAAAAGTCATATCCCTAACCAACATAGTTATGCTGGCAACGCTGTGACAATCTGTGTCTTCCCTGCAAAAGAAAAAGATGTGGTTTGACATCATTAGCTAACCCAAGATCACTATCTTGATGTAAAATCTCAGTTGAAACAAGGCACAAGTAGTTTTTACCTTGATCTAGGAGGTAGTCAAGGTTAATCCTATACCCCTCCACGGGGTTGACCTTGACTAGTTATACTGAGGTAAAGCCACAGTGTCTTGTCTCCACTAAGGCTATGCCTACACTGAGGACCTTACAGCGGCACAGCTGTACTGTGCTACTGTAAGGTCTCCCATGTAGCCACTTTTTGCCAGCAGGAGAGAGCATCTCCCGCTGACATAGCGCTGTTCACACCAGCACCTTTGTCAGTGAAACTTACGCTGGTCAAGGGTGTTTTTTTTTCACACCTCTGACCAACAAAAATTTTACTGACAAAAGTGCAGTGTAGACAAAGCCTAGGATTTTACATCAACAGTTATCCTGATGTTAAAAACATACACATATTAGCAGCGAAGTTATAGTCAGAATCAGAAGTGCATGGCAACCACAGTCCCAAATTGAAATCATTTTAAAATATTAAGCACTAGAGCAGGCTGAACACTTTCAGTTAAATTTTGATAGAAAATTACTTTTGTTGCTTTTGCATCATCATTGGTGATATGTACTTCTAGGCAAATCAGGTCCGCTGCTAAATCTGTGTATTGCCCTCTCACTCAGTGATTTACACAGGAATAACTCATAAGAACTTACTAACCAGTTCCATGGATGATGCACAAGGAGAAGGACACCCTTAGCTTTGCTAGCTCTGCAGGACAACCAATAAACAAAGTAGTGCAGTCTTAAGTGGCTGAGTCTGTGGAGAAAAAGGTACTTTTTCACATAGTTACTTTTCACAGTAGAACTACATGTTTAATTAATTCATATTTCAAAGATCAGTTAGTAACATGAGGAGTATGGTGTTTTGAAGACTGTGTTGGAATTGCAAGTTTTACTCTTAAGAGTGGCAGTGGGGTTTTCCTGGGTCTGCTTATAGGGTAGGGGGCTCTGTCAGGAAATGTGCAATCAGACAGGGCCGCCCGGGGGGTGGGGGGGG